>NW_020955328.1:1637545-1646259 GCF_003031625.1 Empidonax traillii
GCCTCTTCCTCCTCATGCCCTTCTCCATCCTCCTGTCCCCACCCAGCTCCAGTGAAAAGTTGGGAATCCCATACTGGGAGCACAGGGGGAGAGCAGGAGGGGCACGGTGAGCTTGTCAAGCCTTGAGTGAGCCCAGCATGAAGAAAGGTGCCCAGATGCACATAATTCAGCTAAAACAAGGATTATTTTGGATTTGTACGGAGTCAGTCAGGAGCGGGGCTGACACAAAGCCACATTTTCTGTGGATTTAGTGAAAACAAAGGGTTGTGCCCATTCCCAGTGACACACTGACACCTGGCTTAAACCAGCTCAGCCTTGGGCTGGGAATTTAGAGGAACAAATTCGACCAAGCCCACTAGTTGGAAACAAATATTAGGAGTTGGACTCAATGGTTCTTGTGGGTCCCTTCCAACCCAGGATGAACTACGATCCTATAAAATGTGAGCCTGAAACCCACTGGACTGAGGTGCCAAAGTGCCTTTGGGGCGTGGACCCACACACTGCCAGGCTGGGGAAGGACCACATGGCACAGCAAGGCCAAGAGGAGAAATGGAATAAACCCCTGGATGAGGCACCAACGCTGCTCCCAGATGTGTTGAATTCCAGGAGAAGCTGGACTCAAACTCCTCTGCACGGGGTGCTCCAGGGTGGTGGAGCCAAGGGGGTGTTTGGGGGAGCTGAGGGGGTGTCCCACACAGATGGCCACTGGCCAGAGGTGGGCAGAGGACAACCCTGTGCCCTGTGGGAGGGGATGGCCCTGCATTCATCCCCCAGCCCTGCCGTGGCACCGTGGGCGGCGTTCCCGAGCGTTCTTCGGGATAACGGCCCTACCCCGCGTGCCAGCAGAGCCAGCGGGTGATTTATCCCACTGTCACTCTTCAAAGGCGCAGTTGTTTACCATCCATCTCCCCCCCTGAGCCCTGTTGGTCTGGAGGGGGCCCAGGAAGGCCGGGGCTGTGACCCCCCCCCCCCGCTCCCGCCGTTCCTTCTCACCTTGACTGGGCGCGCCTTCCCCAGGGATGCTCCCAGGGATGGTCCCAGGAACGTGGGAGAGGGGAGGGCTGACCTGAATTTAACCTCTCGGAGAGCCCCACATTTGCTGGTGATGGGGAGGTGAGAGATGTGGCAGCCTGGTCAGAGCTGGTGACAAACTGCTGGTGTTTTTGGGGATGAAGGAGATGACACGGGGTGGGGTGGGGGGTGGGAAGTGCCCTGCCTGCACCTCACCTGCCTGTGTGGCCACGACTTGTGGTCACCCCCGAGCCTCCCTGGCCACCCTCATGTGCCACAACATTCATTTTATAATTTAAAATTATCAACTAGGTTTGTTGTTTTTTGGTTGTCCCAGGTCATTCCAATTTCTTTCAAATGCACCTATTTGATTTTAGTGTGAAAGGGATTTTCTCTCTCTCTCTCGAGTTGTTTTCACTTAAAAAAAATAATTAAAAAAAAAAAAAAAGTCCTGGAACATCAGACAGAATAATGAGCAGATTCACTATTTAGTCACAGAACGACCTGAAATTTCTCCAAGGAAATGTATTTTTCACTGAAAAACATGGGAAAAACCCGAATGAAAGTTTTTCCTTGACATTTTCTTGTTTTAGAGGAAACAGGAGGACAATTTTTCCCCATCACTTTCACTGGCTGTTATTTTTTCTTCCCTCTCTCTACTCATCCCCGAGAGTTTCCTCCAGGATGGCCCGTTGTGCCCTAAGGAAAAAAGGAGCAGGATGAGGAAGGTGTTGGGAACCACTGGGACGCGAGACTGAGCCAGAAACCAAAACCTGAGCCTGCCAGTTGCTTTTGTCTGGGTTTTTCACACCCTCCTGCCAACCAAGCGCTGTGCCAAGGGGTCTGTCACATCTCAAGACACAGAATTATCATCTGTTACAATACTTCAATGCTTTAGCTCAGATTTAGCTTTAAATGCTCTGTAAATCATAGCAGAAATAATGGTCTTCCAGCTGAGAGCCACACACCACAATCAACCAACAGGAAGTCAGGACTGTCGTTTAAAGGATCCATTAAAAAGAGCACCCAGGGCTCCCCTGCCCTCCCTCTGCACCCACAGAGCACCTCTGGGGTTCATCTTTTCCCAAGTCGAGCAAAACTCAAGGTACATCCTCCCTGGGATGAAGATGCCTCAAGGATCACACCAGGAGCCTTGTCCTGGTGAGGGCTGAGGATCTGCAGCCCAGTCCCAGGCAGAGGTCACCATCCATTTCTGAACTCAGTTCTCACACCAGATCACGACATTCCAGTATTTATGAAGCCTCCTTCCTATAATTATCACGCTGTTACATTGGTGAGTTTCTTGACAAGTTATTAAATCATAATTTCTAATTTAAATGCCAGCTTTTGGCGTGCATGCCTGCTCGGGATAAGCTCATTTTCATTTTTATTAAACATCACCTATTAAACACAAGGAGAATTTTCTCAGGAATAACAGAAAACACCACAGGTGCTTTATTTCCCAGCTCGAGCTGTAATGGCTTCAAATAATTCCCCAAACACACAACCACAACAAGGGAATCGTTACGTGATTAGGTGAGGACTGAGGGCTGCGAAGACACTTGTCTGGATGAGCAGGTGCTGGTTGGCACCTTCCCTTGGATTATTCTCCTTGCCAGCCCCTGGAAGGGACAAACCCCCCAGCTCCAGGCTCTGCATGGTGCCAGGGAGCACCTCCACCTTCCAAAATCCAAACAGCACTCACACAAAAGTGAGGAGAAGCTCCGGGTGTCTGAGCTACACATCAGCATCCAAAGCACCCAACTTCCAGAGACATTTCGAGGGCTCCCGACGTGGCAGTCACACCTCAGTGCCACCTTGTTCTTGGCTTTTCAAGCAGATGGTCAATTAATTATGCATGTTTGGTGTTGATAGTGCCTGGCCCTGGGCTCAGTGTCCGAACTGTGCCCCCCATGCCGCAGGGATGGCTCTTTTCCACCCAGGGTTATCCTCCTCATCCCATGGGATTTGTGGGGTGAGGGGCTGACTAAACCAGAGCACTAAACCCAGAGAGTATGGCCCAAACCATGCAAAAACAGAACCAGGCAGCTGTTTTCATCTGAAAATGGGAAATAGAAGGAAAAGAGGAACTTCAGTGCAAGAGATGTGGGTGAGAGGATGTTTAAAACCATCCCCTGGGATGGAGGGTTGTGTTCCCAGCTTAGCCCCGCTCGCCGGGATGGATTCTGTGCTAAAACCCTGCCTGACTCAGGGGATGATGGGAAAAGGAATTACCCATTTCCCCCAAATGATTTCCATCTCCAGACTGTACATTCTCTGAGATCAGACTGATTAGTTAAATAAATCATCCTTACCTGAAGATAATCCATTTACGCTTTTTAATTAAACACAATTATGACAATTTGTTCTGCCGCCTGCCAGGCTGTCTGTGCAATCAGAGCCCAGGGCAGGAAACTTCTGGGGATGTGTTTACCTGCAGGCCAGAAACCCAAGCAGAACAAGTGCCAAGAGCACCACTTTTGATGATGGAGCTGAAGATTGTCCGGGAAAAAGCACCAAGGGGAGATTGGGGAACTGGTGGAGATGACGGGTGACCCTTGGGACAGGCACGGGTTCCTCCTGTGCCACGATGGCACTGGAGCATCTGGTTGAGATGCCACACTCCCAGTGGGCACAGAAGGAGCTCGACTTTGGGGCTGCATGTTCCTATGACCAAGGCAAGGCCAGGACAAGATGTAAATACTCAGATGGGAGCTCTCTTAAAACAGCCCGACAGGACACGAAAACACGCCCTGTTTACCCTGCCAAGGGCTTTTACTCGGATCAACTTCCCTTCAACTTGCTCGCCCGGGATGAGAGGCAAAATTAGCCATAATGAGAGAGCTTAAATAGATGTTAGAGACCTGGCAGGTATTGAAGAGCCCTCTGCAGCCCCTCTCCCCTCCCTGTGCCACGGCGCGCTCAAGTTCAACTGCGAGCGAGTACAGCAGACTATGTGCTGTTTGTTTTGGGTTCAATGGCATCTCATTTACACGTGTTAATTGCAACTAATTGGCACTAATTGGATGAACAGGAAACCCTCTGGGAGCACTCATACCTTTAATTTGTAGTAAATATCATTAATTAACATATGCTAATTAGAGCCAATTAACATTGATTAAGGGTTGCCAGCTACTTGGAAAGTACAACTATCCACGTTGCATTAAGTCAGCACAAAATATGATGCATGTTTTAAGGACAGCGCAAGAGGCAGCATTTGGGCTTGTGCTTGCCCGCCGGCTGGATGGACACATTCTGGGAACGCAGGGAATGCTGGGCTCCCACCCCACTCACAGCCCCAAAACAGCCAGAGGAGCAGCCTCCTACCCACCACACACCGTGCCAGCAGCCCACAGACGCAGGAGGAGAGAAAATGCAGCCTGGAAGTGTCCAAAAAACAAGCAGATGTGGCACTTTGTGTCGTGGCTTAGTGGGGATGGCGGGATTTGGTCAAAGGTGGGGCTTGATGACCTTGGAGGTCTTTTCCAACCTTAGTGATTCTATGATTCCAAATTGAGTTGTTGCCGCCCAAAGGGCAAAACCCAACATTTGTGGCTCCAGGGGTGCTTGGCACCTCCTGGCAAGGGGGTCTGTGGCCTTTGGAACAAAAGTTAAACCATCGCTTCTTCTGCCTGTGTCCACCAAATACTGAGACATTTATCGTGGGATTCAGTGACAGGGCTGTGCCACATCTCTGTGGGCTGCAGGGAGAACCAGGGCAGTGCTGCTCCCGTAGGAAACCACCTCTTCCCAGCGGAGAGCCCCGAGTGGGCTCCCAGGGGAGGTTTCCACACGTCTGGGCTTGGCAAAACTCCCAGGGAGTTCAGCCCAAATACCTGGACAGCCACTGAGCTGGATCCGTGCTCTGCACGGCCCTCGGGGCAGGCAGGTGTGACGCCAGCCTGAAGCCACCGTGCCTTACAGCAGGACTTCTGTGGAGCAGGTATTGGATCCAGGGAATGTGGGTCACCGCGTTCCCGGGGTCTGCGCAGAGCCCGGGGCTGCTCAGCCCTGCTCCTGCCAAACACACTTACCCAAGGAAACCTGGAGGTGTGCAAGAACAGGACAAACTGCCTGTGGGGTGAAATCCTGCTGCTCCCACGTCAGCTGCGGTTTTGGGTATGGATACCTCGCAGCCTGGAGCCCGGGATGGAGCTCTGCCTTGGCTCCAGGGAAGGAATATCGACATCAGCAGTGCGCAGCACTGCATGGCAAAGACACCCCATAACACAACACATCCCCAGCCCCACTGCCAGCGCAGGTGTGGGAGCCAGCACCTGCCCCAAATCCCCCTGCAGATCCCCTGGGATGTCAGTTGACACTGCCAGGCCTTCAGAAGTGCCAGTGCAGGGGGAGAGTGCAGGGCCCTTCCTGCACAGGCCACTCTGCCAAACAACAAGCAAACAGAAAGGGGACAGTGCCTGATACGAAGGTTGGGCCCTTCATGGCCCTGCCTTTGCTCCCAGGGATCACCAGTGGCAGCCCCCAGGCCCAGGCATCCCAGGGAATGGTGGAAATTGGAGATGAGCAACCTGGGGGGGTTCCACACATGGCCGAGACAGTCACAGGAGGCTGAAGTTCAAATACCCCTTGTCCCCCTGGAGCTTTTGTACTGAAATTATCACTGACCTGTTTACTCTGCTGTTTACCCTTCCCTCATCTGATAAAACAACCACTAATCAGTTTATGTAGAAGGACAGAGAAGTGCAGGGCTTAATCCCAGCAAACACCTGGGAGGAGACGTGGTTTGGGCTGACACTGGATCTGTTTCCCAATTTACATGTTTCTAAAAGGATTAGTTTTTTACACGGAGAGAGAACAGAGGCCGGGGTTGAGTCACCGCAGGGAGAAGAATGTGCTGCAAATTCCCCGAATTTCGCTGTTTGTCTCAAACTCTGATTTGTTGGCAGAGCGCGAAGCACGAGGTGCCAGTGGAAGGGGTAGTGTGGTGACGTGTCCCTGCGCTTTCCATCCCCAGCTCCTACAAACACTGATGGCGCAGGATGGGAGCACACAATCAGCTCTGCTTCTACTTGCAAACTGACCCTGTAACTTGAGGATTATAATGGAAACATTGTTAGAGGCACCTTTCCAGCAAGTATTTTCGCTATTTACATCCCAAACTGCCACGAGAGAAGGTGGAGGATGGAAAAGGGATGGAGAAAGATGCTGCAGCCCAAATCCTGTTCCTCAAGCCTGGACCCAAAGTCTTGAGAGACTCCTGGCCAGGTGCAGTGGAACCACAGGCACAGTGCCATTGCCCCAAACCCTCCTGCTGTCCCCAAAGGCCACCACAGCAACACCATGCCAGGGATAGAAAGGGTTAGGTTAGGGTTGTACTTTTTCATGTGTTTAATAAAAACACCTGTTGCAGAGGAGCATCACTGACACATTTAACGCAGAATCAGAAAGCTGATAAGCTAAAAATGCCAACAAAATATATACATATATATATATATGGAGAGATACATATGGACACAACCTGTCCCTCCGTGAGGATACGGTCGATAATCCAATTCCAGTTCCACCTCTAATTACAGTGATCCCACGACCCAAGACTCCTAGCCAGGGCTTCAAATCTGACTTTACAGTATTTAGGAAGTGTTGTCAATAATGTTTACAGTGAAATAATTACTGAAGTGATTTTAATTTATTTTCATTAATGGTAATCTTATCAACCAATTAATTAAATCCAAATATGGGGACGCAACATTGTTTGGTGGTTACACCCCAGTAAGCAAACAAGAGGAATAATCACATTTCCAGCAAAGGCAAAGCAGCAGCCAGGGAGGACCTGGGACACTGGTGCTGGTTTGGGTGGGTTCCTCCAAGGATTCTTCCCTCAAACACCCTCCCCAAGTGTCTCCTTGGAGCTGATTCACTGCAGGCCCTCACCCCTTCCCCATTCACTGCCCACAGTGGGAGGTGATCAGATGTGGCAGGAGAAATTCAGGATTATTTGACAGTGGGGATTCCTTGGTGAAAAGAAACAAGCTGAGGGAATGCCTGAAATGCTTGCAAGTTCAACATCTCTTTCTGTTCTACGACAGATGCCCCAGCACCCACCCGCCAATACAACCCCCTTCAACAAACATTATGCACGGGATTTATTACAGATGTATCCTATTTACTGGGGTTTGTGGTGATATATAGTCCCTCTCCATCATCTGAGCAGTAAAGTATATTGTTCTGACCCTTCCACTCCCTCCATTTGCCTAAGACTCCAGCCACTTGATATTTTTCCAGTTCTGACATTTCAAACATGCAATGCCATATGTATTGCCACTTTCAGGTAATTATCACGTAAAATTAGGCTAGTCTTGTACACGAAACTAGCAATTAGCCAAGGATTGAAGGTCAAAGAGATCTCATTTATAGAGTCTCTAACAAAATGTTAAGTGTAAATGTGTGTCAGATGGTCCAGGATGCCGGATTATATGGGGTCATGACAACGGGTCTGAAGTGTCATCAAGCACGATGTAACCAGTCTGTTGGGCACAGCAGTACAATCTGGGACTTATCTCTCTCAGCCTTATCAGAACCTGAGCTAAATCTAGGACACGGCCTTAGAGGAGCTTCTGCAAAAGCAGGAAAATGACTCTCAGCCCATTGTTTCCCTGGGAGGGCTCTGAGAGGAGCTGCTCTTTGTTACGGCGTGTGGTGTGTGACAAACCCGGCCCCTGCCCTGCCAGGACGTTGAGTGACCAAGCCAGAGCTGGACCTCGTTGATCCCACTGGGATGGGGTCAGGTTTTGACCCAGCCATGCACAAGGAAGGGCAGTGAGGGCTGCTGTGCCACGAGGAGGTGACTGCGATGTGCCAGCACTGGCTCCTGCCCCGGTGCTGTGCCATGGTCCCTGTCACTCTGGGCCACTCTCCCTGTTGGGCTCTGTCCTGATGGACACCCTGAGACTGCAGATCCTCCTCCAGCTCCAAAGGGGTTTTTCCAGGAACAAATCAGCCACAGGGACCATCACATCAATTTTAAATGCCATCACAGCAGGGTTATCCAGCGGGCCCAAAGCCATTTGGGACCCTAATCAGGTGCTGATTTGTTCATCCCTTGGGGAGATCCCAGCCTGCATTTTTGTGGATGCAGGGCCTCATCCTGCAGCTCTAGGGGAGGCAGAGTAAAGCTCCCAGGGACACCACAGTGCTGGGCCAGACCTTCCTTGCCATCCCTATGAGCAGACACAAGGCTTTCTGCTCCTTCCTTGGGGTCAGGGAAGGTTCTTTCTGAGCGGAGAAGTCAGGGATGCTTTCACACAAATGCATCTTCTATCAATCTTCTTTAAGTGTTTGAGGCTGGAATCTCTCCCAGACCTGATCCCTCTATCTTTCCCTTTCCAGTATAATCCTGTCCCCCTTTCCAAATGCTCTTGAGTGAACAGAGACAGAGCACAAAGCCAGGCCAGTGGCAGAGGCTGTGCCAGGGCTGTGGCTGAAGGAGATCTTCTCCTTTTCCGACAAGGAAAGCAACTTCACCCCAGTCAGGTGTTCAAAAAGCCTCTTTGCATAATTTTGCTTATTCTCACCCGTATAACATTTACCCTTTCTTCCTGTCACTCAAAAAGGAGAGAAATAACACCAAAAAAAAGTCTTTTCTTCAACAACCCAAATGCTTTCCAGTGGGATATATCCTCTGTCAGCTCTGCTGGCTACTCTGGATCCTTGCTGAGTGTCACCCCCTCCCCAGCATTAAG
>NW_020955328.1:1648611-1649888 GCF_003031625.1 Empidonax traillii
CCCCCCATCAGTTTTGTCTTATGCTAAGCTAGGCAGGATCCCAACCAGAGATATGTGATAAACTCTGGTCAATGCAAAGAAAGGCACTGGCATAAAAATTCAAAGGCTGGCTGGGAGAGGGGAGGCAGGCGGGCTCGGTGGGGCGAGGGAGAGGGAACAAAGGCCACCCTGCTGCCTGGGGCTCTCCTAGGGTTTAGCTCTACATGCACAATATTACTACTGGTGATCTTCTTCTCACCTTGTTTTGCCCTGACCAAGTAGCTTGTTCCCAGAAGGGGTGACTGGGGAAAACTTGGCTGGCAGAGTGCAGGGAGGGCAACCTGGCTGCTGCTCCGGTCAGGGGGTTGGAACAAGATGATCTTTTAAGGCCCCTTTTAACCCAAGCCTCTCTGTGATTCTATGAAAACCAGGAGCTTCCAGCCCTAAGCAACAGGAATATCTCATGGGGAAAAAACCCCACAAAAACAAACACCAAAACCACAGCTAAAACCCCACAATACAGATTTTTATAAAGTGGGAAAAGAACAGTAATTTGGTATTTTCTATTTTCACCTCCCCCAGCCTTTCAGTGATACACCTGTGCCACCCTGCAGACTCTGCTCGTGCAAACCTCTACACAGGGTGTGAGGCTCTTTGGCTGCACTTTTGGGCTGAGAAAAACAAGTTTCAGGTTAGTGACAAGGCTGATGCTGAGCAGGGAAGAGCAAGGATGGCCCAGTGGCTGAGTCAGTCATGGGGTGCCCAGGAACACTGTCTGTAAGTTAAACCCAGCTCTGCCAGCACCCAGGAGTCCCATCCCCACTGGTTTATGTGCAGATGTTTCACAGAGCTCGGCTCTGGAGCTTAATCTTGCTTTTAGGCTGGACCTGACCTGGCTCTTGCCTATCTCTCTCCCCTTGTAGAATTTGTTCAAGTCTTTTAACCCTGCAGCCCCCCATTTTCTGAAAGAGCAGGGGGTGACAGCTCTGTTCCCACTGACCCTGCTGGGGTGAGAAAGGCTTGTGACCTTGTGCTGAAACACAAAACACGCCTTGCACCCAAGCTTTGCCCTTGGCCATAATAGAGGGAATCTCCTCAGGGAGAAGAAAAAAAAAAAAAAGTGGAGAGGAGGAGATACAGTTCAGAGAGATGAGTTTTGCATGACAATTGAGAAATACAGAAACTAAAAGTTAGTGGGAATTCATTTGCATGAGAACGCAAATGGGAAAAAACAAAGACAGATTATTTCGTGCAGCCTCTATCTAATAAATTATTTTGAGAAGAAAATGCCCCAGAGG
>NW_020955328.1:1650887-1841058 GCF_003031625.1 Empidonax traillii
AGTGGAGAGGAGGAGATACAGTTCAGAGAGATGAGTTTTGCATGACAATTGAGAAATACAGAAACTAAAAGTTAGTGGGAATTCATTTGCATGAGAACGCAAATGGGAAAAAACAAAGACAGATTATTTCGTGCAGCCTCTATCTAATAAATTATTTTGAGAAGAAAATGCCCCAGAGGTCGAGATTGTGAGCAGGAGGGCTGGGGGTCACTCGGGGCTGTGGGTTTGCTGCTCTGGATCCTGACTGATAGAGATATTTGCATTTCTGGGGTAATTCTGCAGCACAGGGAAATCTGCTATCACGGCCTTACAGGACACCCGAATCCTCCACAGAAGCCATGCAAGAAATCACTAAACCAAATCCCTCTGCCTCCCTGCTAAACAAGCAGGAGTGATGCCATATCCCCAGCTGTGCTTCCAGAGACACCAAACAACGACTGATTTCATTTTTGATGGCCCCTAAAGCAGTCGGGGTGTCCTGGTGCAGTGTGAGAGAAGGCAGCTCCTGAACTGTAGCTGAAATCACAGCCAGGCAAAGCGTTCCCAGGAAACAAGGGACCCACCAAAAATCACCTTTCATTCTCTGAGACAAATTACAAGGCAAAGACTTCGTTTTTTATGAATGCACTCACTATTCTCAAGCATTCGAACATGTTTTGGTGAGTGTAGGTTGCCTGATGGGCCCGCTGGGAATTGAACTCCCTGAAATGGCCATTGCTCACACAGGGGCTGGCACCTCAGGGAGGTGTGTTTCCACTTGCTGGTGGACAAGGCAAACCCTTCCTGTGCCAGCAGTGATGTGCCCTCCAAGCATCCCTGGGTGGGGTCCTCCATGAACAAACCTTGTTCCACTATCTGTGAAGGCCCAAAACCCCACTGATGTGATCGCTGGTGGAAAAGGCAAAGCAGGGTGTGAGTGGGGTCATCTTGGAAAACGAAGGAAGAGGAGAAGAAAATACTGGTGGATGTTTCTGCCAGCTCCAGCATAGCTGGAAGAGGCCCTGGGGCAGGATATGCTCAGATGTGTGTTTAGTCCTCAGCCTGTGTCAAACCACAGCTTTGACCCCTCTGTGCTCCCCTTCCCGGATTTCTTAAGGTGCCCCTCAAATAAACCATCATCAGCTCTACCTGCCTGGCTATGGACAGGTTCCTGCAGATGCCCAGGGCAGGCACCAGGAGGGGAGTGAAGTGATGGCACCATCCCAGCTGGGCACGGGCTGCTGCTCCCTCCCCACCACTTTGGGCGAGGCCCAGGTTGTTCCTGGCGTTCACAACCCGATCAATGCAGGGCCCCTGGTTGTGGACAAGAGGAGAGACTTAATTCTAATCTGTATTGACTGCTCAGTGCTTTGGCTGCCAATTTGCATCATGGACTTGTCTTAAACAATGATGTGGGCCTGGCAGGTTCTCTCACAGTAATCCATACCAGCGGGGCAGGATCTCGTTAAGGCCCACACATACGAAATGCACATTTAACTGCTGCAAAGACACTGAGGTGCATCTGCCTCAATATTTATCCACCTTCGTCTGCAATCCGCTCAGACCCCAAGAACGCTTTTAGTGTTTGGCAGCAGAAAGAGGCCACTTTAGGCAGAGGAGAGGAATTCCAGAAGTTTTTGTTCTAAAATATTGCGTCATGGCACCTCATGTCCAAGGAGCAGGTTGGTGAAGGTGGATGGTGAGGAAGGAGGAAACTCCAAGAGAGCAAACTCTAGTTGTCTCCTGTCTCCTCCAGCACTGGAAGTTCCAGTTTACTGAACACCCACATCTTTTGTTTCTTTTACAGCTGAAAACTTGTGATTGGGAAAAAAAGTCTCTCTCCACGTATTTTGGGTAAAGCTCTTTGGAGTTTCCCTTATTTCCACTTCCATTTTCCCCCAGGTTTGCAGCAGCTCTGGAAACGACATCCTCTCTGTGACTGCACAGTGCTCTGGGGTGGGTGTAGTGACATGGTCACTGTGCCATGGACTGCCCTCCAAGTCCCCACAGTGGGCAGGTGGGGAGTGTCCCCAGATTTGTTCTGCTCGTGGCACCCCAGACCCAGCTCCAGCCACTGCTGAGCTGGAGGAAGGTTCTGATCAGCAGTGCCAGGTCAACATCAGAGCCCCATGGAGCACAGCCCTGACTCCTGATGCACAGAGCGTGGCACAGCTGAGGCTCTGGGTTAAACTCTGAGATGACAAAGCCATCACCGAGCTCCAAAGCCTGGCCTGAGCCTGTGCTTCCACAGATTTTGATAACGCAGCGTGTCAGCAGCCGTGGAGATGGAGTGATTAGGCTGGGGACACGGACACTTGTCTACACTTCATGTCAGCTTTGCCACCGCCTGCCTGCCTGTCAGCAGAGCTTTAGGGCTGAGATGAGGGTCAAACGTGTGTGTGAGTGTGCACAGCTCTGTGTGTGAGTGTGCACCCCCCTGCAGCTCCTGGGGCTGACCCCGGAGCAGCTTTGGCTTCCCCACATTCGGGTGACAATTTACAGCCACCCGTGACCCCGGCCACGGAGCTGCCAAGCTCTCTGTCCAGCCAGTGCTGCCTGGACCATGACTGCACCCATAAATGTGATTTATAGGCGGCCTTTGGGGAAGGCACTGCCTCTCACATCCACTCATGGCACCAGATGGGCTGTCTGCTACTCCAGCACTGGGCTTGGTGGCAGTCAGGCGACCAGGGCAGTGCCACCTCCCTTGGCTGCCTCTCTAGCTGGTTAGATGGGGTCTGTCAAGACTAGCCTGAGTTTTATAAATAGGTTTCTGCTCTCGGGTATTTAAAAATACAAAGCATTCAGCTGCACGAGGAAGACGGGTCTGAGGAGAAACAGCCGCTTCATCAGAGAATAAATAAATAAACAAACCACCACTTTGATGCCGTGCTGGTGACACTGGGGCAGTGGGACAAGTGAGGAGCTGGAGCACGGCCATCCCTCCCAGCACAGGATGGCAGACCCAAGAAATACAAATATGTAAAATAATGTTTTCCTCAGCCACAGTTTTCATACTCCAGCGTGGAGAAACAGCCTGCTCATCCAGCAACCGTAGAAAATCTCAATTTCCCACATAAAAATATTAGTGGCTGGCTTAAAATATTAACATGTGGATCGCATTGCCCTCAGAAGCTGTGGGATCGCAGTTTAGCATCAGCAGTTAGACACAGATATGGAATTAAAAATGTAAGCATTGGCTTTTCAGGCCTTATTACGGCAGCGGGGAGGCCCCGCAGGACGGACGGCAGGAGGGAGGGAGGGAGGAGTGGGGTGCTGGGCTGGGGCTTCCTCTCCCACTACCACCTCCTGAGCAGGGCTGCCACAACCCTGGGTCAGGGGGTCCCTCGAGGTCACCCCCCATCCTCCACCAAGCCAGCCAGGCTGGGATTGAGCGGGACAAGCCACGTTGGGGCAGTGGGAGTTTATGGTGAAGTTGTATGATATAAGAGTGGAAGGCATGGTTGGGCTGGTGAGTGTGGCCAGAGGTGATGGGGATCCCCAGGACAGCCCCATTGCTCCAGGGTTCTTCCCCTGGGCGTGTCCCACATGTCCCCCATCCCTCCTACTGCAGCACCCAGGGGTGACACCCTGTGATTTAGGGTGGCTCTGGGGACATATCCAGATTTGGCCTCTGTGAGGTCTGGGTTCAGCCTGGGGGTCAGCCCACATCCCCCTGTGTCCCTGGGACATCCCATCCTGCTGCCATGGGGCAAGGGCTGCATCCCCTCCCCAAGCCATCCCACAAGGACCCCGCCCCGGACCCGGCCAGGCCTCTAGGGGCTACTGTAATACAAATAATGAGTAATGACAATGACATTAAAGTGCTCAATCACAGATCTTCCACCAGCCCTGACGCACGTAAACCCCCCCTCCTGAGCAGAGAGCCCGTTCCCTGAAGGTTTGGGACCCATGGATGTGCCGGTGCCAGCCTGGTGGGCTCCCAAGGGCAGCTGCTGCTGAGCTGCCCAGGGAAGTTGGGAAGAGCAGAGTTTGGCAGAAGGTTAGCGCTGGAAACAAAAAAACTGGGCTAAATTATTATTCCACCCATAGCCTTCACAAGGAAAATAGAAGCAGCAGATTGAGGCCTGTTTTCATATTTGATAGGGAAGCAGATAAATGGCAGGCAGCTTGCTCTGATAAGGCCTTGCTCTGGGCATAACCTCTCTCTCTGAAAGCCTCTTACTATGCATAGAGTCAGGCTATCTGTGCAGCTGCACCTTGACACAAATATATCTGCACCCAAGATGAACCAATTCCCCCAGAAATTACAGGAGTGGGATTGCATCTGGGGAAGGGGCCGCAGCCACCGCTCTGCCACCTTCTTTTTTTTTAAAGATACTTTTTTTCCCCCCAAGCAGCCTCTCAGACAAACACTTTCCCCTTATTGTCCCTTCTGCCCCTGCATCGCTCTGGCCCCTGTGCCAGTGATGAGCAGAGAGCAATGGGGATGCAGAGTCTGGTGCCTGGAGGGTGGGTGTTCCCTTCCACCCCAGGGCTGGCACCCACCTCAGCACTGCTTTGTAGGAAAAAGGGATTTAAGCCTCCTGAACAATCTGATGCTTGGAAAGCACCCACAAACATTCCTTATTTGGGGGGAACAGCAGCTTAGGCAACATCAGCGTAACCTGGAAGTTCCCAGGCACGATTTTGTACAACACCAGTGTGTCCATCACCCACCTTGGGTACTCCAGCACTTCCCAAAGTCCCTGCCCATGACCACTGAGGCCAAATCCCCTCCTTTTCCATGGGACTGGCTCTTATGTACCAAAGTGCTTTGGGAAATGTGCTCCCAAGGCATCAGAAACAGATACTCCAATGGTCCCATGCAAGACAGAGGCCATCCCAACGACAATGAGTCACCTTAACGTCCTCTGTGCCCCTGACAACTTCCCTCTGCTCCACTTTAGGGGCCAGAACAAACGTGTCCTGGTAAATATGAGCCATTGTGGGGAAGGAGAGCAGGGCCAGGGCTGTGGGACTGGAGGATCAGGAATTGCAAGGCAGGAAAGGCACTTCCCATCTGCAAGAAAAACCCCCAGCACAAGGAGAAATATCCTGAACACTGCCAATTCTCCAAGGAGCCAGAGAAGACCAATGAAAAAGTTAATCACAAAGATTTGGGAGGAAAGGAGGAGAGATATCTGAGGAAACAGCCATGGCAAGTGAGTATTGAGGAGTTTATAACCAAACCCATATTCATTCCCAACCCTTAATGGCACAGGAACTGTCCTTGCTACCAATACCACTCTCTTTTTTTTTTCTTTTTTTTAACCAGAAGGGACTCTAAATTAGTTTTCCAGCTGCACGGCCACTTTAAAGACTTTATCCTAATGTTCTGTTTTGTGGTGACACGAGCTCCATCATCATAAGAAGAACAAATCAGCAATTAGTCTGCGAGAGGCATTGCCACGGAGGTAGAACAGCCCCCAGTCAGAGGGAGAGGGAATCCTTTACAATGAAGGGCCCCCGGGAGAGCCGGGACCTGGCCCTGGTGACGATGATTGATGCTGGCACTGCAGAGACGCACCACACCCCCCCAGAAAATTAAAAGCCTATTTGGTACGGTACTAACAACACATCACATTGATATTGTCTCATTACCCATCAGCACAGGGCCCTCATCTTCCCATTTGTATGGTATTAGGGGGAAAACCCCACAGGACAAGCACTTTCCCCCTTTTCTCCTCGCCCAGCCAAGGCGCGCTTGGAAAATCTGAAAGCGAAGGTTGGGCAGATTAAAGCCCCTATATCCTCCCTTTTAAAAATTATTATTATTTTCATTATTCAGATTTATGCGTCACCGCAGAGCTGAGGGTCTGTGGGGCTGGGCAGTGCCCGTGCACAGCCCTGCTCCCGGAGCAGCCCTCGCTGTCTGGAGCTGAGCCTTCTCCCAGCCTGGCACAGGGCGGTGCCGACTCCACGGCTTCAGACCCGAGCCGGCTGTGCCGGTGCCAACGCTGAGCACCACATGGCTCGAGCCCCTCCGGGAGCTGCCTGTGGCCATAGGAGGGATCCGTGCGAGCGGGGAATGGGCTCGTGCTGCAGACTGAGCCGGGGGGGGAACACTTGGGGCAGGGAAGTGGGGAGGGATCTGCACGGGGGGCAGGTTTGTCTGAGCGCTGTCGAGGTGCCACCGGCCCCGCTGCCAACTGTGAAGGGTCGTCGGTGCAAAAGTGAAATATTAGAGCTTCGGGGTTTCCCTTCCCCCCACCGCTTCCAAACTGGCATCTGTTCCGTGTTGGGTTGGAGCAGCAGATGCCTGGTTGCAGCTAATGACAGCAGTAGTCTGTTAACAGATGCCACGAATCCAGCAACAGCCTTTGTCTGATCCAAACACCAAGTGCTGCAAAGGTAGCGGGGCCAAGGCCTTTCCCTCGCCGGCTGGGTCTGAGCTGGAGCTGCAGGATCACTCCTGTCCCCTCCCCGGTGCCAGAAGGGACACACAGCTCCCAGGGCTGTCTGGACTGGAGCACATAAACCTGCTCGTCCCACTCAGAGCATGGACGGGGCAGTGGTCCAGACAAACATCCCTCTTTTCTGCACAAGCACCGTGTTGGGTGCTAAATCTGACGCTTGCAAAGCCCTCTTCTCATTTTCCCTGCCTGGTTCCCGTTGGAGCCCCTGCCAGGGAGCCCCTGGCAGCCAGCCCTGCGCAGGCAGGAGGAGCGTGCAGATCACAGCTGTGCCAGTTCTTCCCCGCTCCAACTCTCCCCATCCCACCCAGTGCACCCAGTCCAGCTGCTGGTACGTCCCTGAACCCTGGCTCATCCTTCTGCCAGTACTGCATGGTCAAGGTGACATCTCCACCACTGCTGACCTGCCAGGCAGGCTCTGCTGCCCTCATCCCAGCAGCACAAAGAATGTCCATTTCTGCACAGGACATTTAAGGACAGGGCTGAGTAAAGCATCCCTATGGCACCAGAAGCCATCCTCCCTCTGCTGTAGCTTGTTAATTGAATTCCTGGTGGTGAGCAGGAAGGGTCCCATTGCTCAGCCAGAGAAGCCAAGACAGAAACAGCCCCTTTCACTCTCCCACCACTGAACCAACTTCCTCTTCTCCAAACTTGTATTTTCTTGGACTTATCACCCTGCCACACTAGATGGGCAAGGACAGTACAGGGAAGAATCAAAGGAAGAGAGTTTTTAACCAACACACAGGAGCCTAAAGGATAATTAAATGACAAGACTTATCATCCCCCATGGGGCATTTCCATTGTATAACAGATTAAAAAATGTTTCCTTTCCAAAGGAAAACCAGTGGCAGATCTACCTTTTGCTGAATCTATTAGACAACTCAGCTGAAACAAGTTTCACATTTTTTAATTCGACCAGCTGATCCAATCCCCTGCTTTTGATTTCCCCAGATGGCAGGAGCAGCTGGAACGAAAAATCCTTCCCTGCCAGCACCACAGCATCGACAGATCACCTGGCCATCGACAGATCAACGTGCCCAGCGCTTGGTCTGGGCCGAGCACAGAGGGAAGCAGGGAAGGGAGCGATGTCAGCGGTTCAGAACATTTTGATCTTCAGCCACCAACCAAAAAAACCAACCACCCCCTTGCGATTTCAGTCTGGGGAGGCTTTAGGCAACACTAGTACGTGCTACAGCAGCTACACATCCGTAGGTGCAAGCTGATGGCAAGGAGCCTGTACGTGAGAGAAGTCAAAATTTCTCTGCTGAAATTTTTTTCTATTGCAATATACTTTTTGTTAAAAAAAGGACCTGCTTTCTGCAGAGCATTTGCATTTATGTGTTTTTTACAAAGAAGCCCAGACATCAGAGCAAAGAGCCTGGCCCCTGCCTGGCCTTGCCGGCCCCTTGGACTGGAATGATTAAAGTAAAAAATTAAAACAGCGTCGAGGTTTTCCATGGCAAAGGTGGCACTTTGGAGCGCCTGGACGGAGCTGGTGCTGGTGCCCGGGTGCTGCTTGGCCCCCCATCACCGCGTATGCAATCAGCTGTTTACTCGGCATCGGCTATAAATGTGCATTTAATTGGGCACCTTTGCTCCCTCTCCCCCCTCCCCTTCTCCGAGGGCCATCTGAATGCGAGGGGGAACAGCCTCCGATTCATCCGCCACCACCCTGGGGTCCCCCCTCCCCTCTCCCCGGGACCCACAAAGGAGAGGTCGCTCCCATGTCAAGTGGGGTGTGGAGACCAGCTGAGGAGCTCGAGAGCTGAATTGTGCCAATTTGCGCAGCCAGCGCCCGCTGACAAAACTGCCGATCGGGAGGCATGAGCCGGCATATGGTGCCTCACTCAAGGGCCTGTCATTCAGGGGACCGGCAAGTGATGGCTCTCTCACCCTCCCTTTATGGCCTTTCTGCTCCCTCCCCGCAGGGGTGTGGAGGAGGAGAGGGGCACGGCAGCCCCTCTGCCCCCCCTGCTCCATCTGCACCCCGGGCCAGCCGAGCGTGGACGCTCTTTCTTTATCCCACTCCCCTCCTCTGACCTTCCCCGACGGCCCAGGGAAGAAGCCACTCATGTGGTCGCAGGGACGCGCCTTTGGGCTCAGATTCATGCTGGGTTATTCCCCAAACCTGCCTGTGCGTGCGGCTGCAACCGTCCCTGGCTGCCCTTCCCGTCCTGCTCTGCCCGATTCCCGAAGCCCTTTCCCAGCTCGCAGGCAGCCTCCCTCTCCCTCCAGCCCACCCTTTAGCCAGGGCTTGTTCCTGTCCTCAAAGCTGCCCTTTTACAAGCAGAAAAGCTGTTGGCCTGAAAGAACTACGAAGAGCCACCACTTAAAGCCCCTTTCAGGAGCAGAAGGTTTTCAGCTCTCAAAGAAAGAGGTTTTTTGTTCTGGCTTTGATGTTTCTGGGGTCTGGGACTCTCCGCTCTTTTCTCCTCAATTCCGAGCAGGCAGATATAATCACCCTCCTCCTTCCCTGCCTCTATTCATCGGTGCATTTTAAATAAAGTAACAACACAATCCCCAGTTTGGGAACCGGCCTCAAATTAGTGCCTGCACCGCTCTAACCGGGGAGATTTAATCAGGTAGCTAAGCCCCCGTTTTGTGAGAGGCTGCAGCCCTTCAGGGGGGTTTGGAAGCTGATCAGAGCCGGGTGGGAAGAGGGGGCAGCTCCAGCCACATCCTCCCACAACCCCAGAGCCCCAGGCTCTGATGCTCCTGCTTATCTCCACCCGAGATCCCACCGTTGGAAAGAGCCACGTCTCGCTGTGAAGGGACATGACTTGCCAAGTGTTCTGTGCCACCTCCTCAGTGCCAGATGACCTCCTCCCATCCCAGTCCTCATCAACATCCCCATCCACTCCTGCCCTGTATCACACCACGCGTGGGAGAAGGATCGGAGTCAGAACATTGATAGGGAACCTCGCAGACCTGATTCCCACCCCTTGGTTGGCTCTGATGAAGCGGTGCATGCCCTGGTTCTGTCTCTGATTAGATCCCTGTTCAGGCAGGATGCTTCACTTCTGGCAGGTACTTCATCCCAGGAGGGCTCCCACCATCCCACCGATGGCGCTTTGAAGAGCAAATCCCTTCCTGCCATGGCCAGAGCAGCCCCACGCAAGGCAAACCAGCGGAGAGCACGCTCCTGGCTCTTTATTTGGGTGAAACAATGGATATTAATGTGCTGCCCCTTGCTGCCCTTCCCCTCCTTTGCCAGGCCCTGCCTGCCCACGCTGCCAAGGCAGGAGCTGTCGGGGGATGAGGATGGGGTTCACCGGAGCATCCCAGCACCACAGCCGGCCACCCAGCACCTTCCCACGGGGAATGCACTGCAACGTGCCATGGCTAGCGATGGTTTGGGAGCCCCTGCTCTCGGTGGGGCAGGATGGGCAGTCAGAGGCCCCAGCACAGAACAGCCCAGCCCAGCCCGGAGCATCCCCGCAGCTGCTGCGGCAGTTGGGGGAACAAACCTTTAGAGACACCGTCTGTCGGCAGCTCCGGGGACATTGTCTCGGACCCCAGCACACTCCACCCCTTTCTCTGCCCTTCCCAGCACATCTCTCCAGCCGCCCCCTCGCTCTGATTTAATTACAGCGGGCTCAGCCCAGCCGGACCGGGACGGGAAGGGCACCTCGCACCCGGCTGAACTCCCGGAGAACCTTTGGGGTCAAACTTCCCACTTGCTCTCCGGGCAAGCTGGCCACTGGATGCTGTGTTAAAGCCTTGTGCCCACACAGCCCTCCTCAGCTCCCTGCCAGCTCTGGGGGTGAGCTGCCCAGCCGTGCTCCCAGGCTAATCTCCGATCGCTTCCCTGGACTTCCACAGCCTGATTTCCCTGAAGTTGCTCAGTCCGCGCTGAATGGAAGCGGCTTTAATGTCAGAGGCAGATGGGCACCTCACAAAGGCCCCTCACCTCTCCAAGCTGGTCTGTCCACATGCCTGATTAAATCCTAATACAGAAGTTAGAATTGATACAGTGGCTCTGGGGTGATTCAATTAGTGCAGCAGGCATGGAGAAAACAGCACAAAGAGATGTGGTAGTTAGAAAGTCATTTTCTTTTGATCATTATAGCATCTCACACGTGGAAGCAGAAAATTATAGGCTCATGCGTCTTTGCTTAATATCCTCTGGGGCCAGATTTGTCGTAACATTGAAGTTAGCTGTCAGAATTGACAAAATCATGTGGTGTTGATGAATTTACAGTGCCGCTCTTAAAAGCCGAAGCAGGATCCAGGAAATGTCTGCCAGACAAATGTATTCAACTTCTATAAAATCACCTTTCCCTCCCTCCCCGCCCCCTCCCTTGGCTGCAATCCCTCCCGGCCTTTGTGGTGCCTCCTCCGCCGCCGGTGCAGATGCCGGGCTGGGACGGGCGCCAGCTGACTTTGCGCCGCCTGTCCCCACGTGCCGCCTTCCTTCTCGGGGTGCCACAGCCTGCACTGCCCTGGGACACCCCCCAGTGCACCTGTGCCCGACAAGAAAACAGCTCAAACCCACCAAACGCTTCAAACGGTGGGATAAGCACCTTTCTCGGTGCCCGGCGAGCAGCAGCCAGCGATTCTCACTCAGGTTCTGGTGCCACCACACAGCAGCCACGGCACAAAATGCAGCAGTCACGGCACCCCACACACCGGGTGTGAGGAGCACAGCCCTGGCCAGGGGTGCTCAGGGCCTGGTGCTCCTGCTGTGGCACAAATCCATCTTGAATCAGCCTCTGAGGGACCCACAGGTCTGTTGGAGAGGGTGGCTTGGAGGAGTGGGACCCCTATGATTGTGTGGCTGATGTCTCCCCCGTGTCAGGGAGGACTGGTTGTCCTGCCCGTCCTGTCCTGCTGGTTGGCAAAGAGATTTAGGGGCAGAGGCACCCAGTGCACCACTGGGTGATGGCATGGAGAAACAAGGAGCAGAAATGTACAGTTGCAGCTGATAAAAGGGCATTTCTATTGGCAATGGACCTAATGGACTGCTGTGTTCTCTAGGAGGGCACAGGATCCATCAGGACAAACTGCTCTCTCCTTTGGCAGAAAAATCACAGATAAATGTTTGTTCCTGGTGTCCCCTGTGCCCCTACTGCAAAGCATGGACCTCAGGGCAGCAAAGGAGGGATCTCCTTCCCAAACTCACTGTCAAACTGTGAGTTCTTGGGAAGGAGGGCACCATTCTCTCTATTTTTTAATAACAAACAAAAATATCAGCTAGTGGAGCTCACTCAACTGCCCTGAAGCAGCAGAGAAGCTGGTCCTTCCATCTCCACAGGACTCTGCTCAGAGCAGCTGAACACACCCAGGCACTGCAACAATCTGCTGTCACCCTTAGCCCACCTCCCACAGCACCCAAAATTTCCCAGGTGCTCTCTGGATTCTGAAACTAAACATCCACCAGCTCCCTGATCCCAGTCAGATCCTGATGTTGGAGAATCTTCTACCATTGTCCCACCAGGTGTGGACCATCTCCTTCCAGAGGCAAGCACTGCTTATCCCCCAGCAGACTCCAAGTTACCGGTGCTGTACATCACTCAACACTAAAGCAACAACCCACAGACACGGGAATATACTCATTCCAAGCCATATTTTCCTGCCCCTGCCCTGGAGAGGTGGAAAAGTTCAAAGGTCCCGTTGGCCCTTGCCTGGAGACTCCCTCTTGCCGTAAGATCCTCAATGCCACAAAAGCGGGGCCAGCGCATTCTAATCACTTCCCTCACCACGGGAGCTCCTCTAGCTCATTAACTGAGCTGTGCTCATTGTTTTGCCCTTGCTTAAGCAGCTACAATTTTTCTCCTGTATTTAACACAAACCCCATCTCAGCTGCTCTCTCCATACACACACACACACACACACACACTGAGGGTCCCGCTCACAAATTTGGATGACAGATTTTTTGGGGGGATTTTTTTGAGAACAGGTAAATATTTTGGCTATGGAAAGATGGAAACGCGGCTTTCTCACCCCACACAGCCAAAAAGGGAAAACTAAACTACACCAAAGCAAAAGCAGGTTCAGGGCCCAGCCTGTTCTCAGCCAACGTGACACCAATGAAACCAACGGTGCTGCCCTGACACCAGCAAAGGCACATGGATGTCCCACTGGCCTTCCCCTTTCATCTCTTTTGTGTCCATCCTTCCTCTGCAGAAGGATATTCCTGGACAAGTCCCACATGCTTGATTTTAATTTTTTTTTTTAATGTTTCTAATCAAGAGGTGAACTTGTGAAGGATTTTTTTTTTTAAAAAAAGGTTGCCATCCGTAAGAAAATGCTATTTCTAACCAACTTCTATGATTTTTGGGGAGTGAGTTTTATACAGTTTGTTCATCTTGAGGAATCTCTTTACCTTCTATTCTTCCATCTCTGTCTGGTCTTCAAGATATGCTAATCAGTGTGTAAGTATATCCTTTCAAATAATTATCATACATTATACTCTACTCATCTCTGTATAATTTCCTCATATGCATAATCGTATTTGACTTCCTTATGAATGTAAAAACCATCTTACCTTGGGCAAGTTAATCTTCATTGATTGAATATCAAATTCATTTGAATGTGTTAGCAAAGCCTTCCCCCTCCCTCCTGAACAGGGGAAAACGGAAGAGAAATACACATTTCCTATCCTGCTGCTGAAGAATTTGTGTTTATTTGGTCTTTATTTCTCATTTTGCTCCCTAAGTCCCTTTTTGCTGCCCCACTTCACTCTGCATTTCTTTAAATAAAAATTAAAAGGGAGAAAACCCAAATAACAATGGCGCTTGCCTTATTTGCAGATGAAAAATGCTCCTTTCTCTGCCCTTCTGAGAAGAATAATTAAGGAACCGTAGAACCTTGAAAATAACTAACTTCAAAAGGGTGAAAAGCAAAGCCAAAAGTCCTCAGAATGAAACGCCATCCCCTCAGGAAATGCCGGTGTGGGAAATTAGTCTTTCTTCTTAAAACTGTTTGTGGGCTTTGATAGAAACAAACGTCACGTGCAGCCCCCTCGCTGCTCCTCTCTGTGGGTCCCACCGGCACACGGGCTCCAACCTGAGAGGGGAGGGTGCCAAGGGAGCTGGGACTGACCCTGACTCTGCTCCTCCTCCTCACCAGACCCACAACCTCCTGGAAATGCCCCAGCACACCCCTCTGTGGGGCTGGATAAGAGGCTCCAAGAGAAAAAAGGGACTTTCCTGCCCATGAGATGGACGAGTGACATCCCAGCCCCAGAAGAAGCCCCTTGCTTTCAGCAGGGGTGGATTTATCACCTGCACAAATGTGGAAGAGGCAACTGCTAAATAACCTGAGTTTGCAAATCCTGATGGAGTCTTGGGGCAGGAATTGCACAGGGAACTGCCAGAACTGCCCCTCTCTGGGATGGGGATTCCACCCACACCGAGTTGGCTTGGTGTCCTCCAAGCCAACTGCTCGGCTGCTGTCCCCAAATCCCAGGCTATGAAACACTCCCAGCTGAGTTTAAAATTTCTCAGAGTTTTGTTTTGCTTTCAAAAACAAGTTAAAACAGTAACAAAGCAAAAATTCATGAATCCCAACAACATTCAAATCTCCCCCAGATTAGGCTTCTTGCTGGCCTCAGCTGGAGCGGACGCCGGTAAATCAGCGCAGGGGAAATGCCCTGGTGATATTTTCTTATCCAGCATTTAGGAAGCAAATGATATTATCAGTTAAAATCCAACATTTTGGAGAGATTGGATAGAACCCTGCCAGGCTGCAGGCCTGGGGGAGCAGCCCAGCACTGCTCCACTGGCTGTCTCAGAATGGGGTATCAGCCCGACCTGCGGTGCCTCCGCCGTCATGCTGAGCAGGTGGCGGCTGGATGCAGACCTGGACAGCCATGATCACCTTCCCTTCAGCACTGTTCTCCCCCTTCATACACAACAATCAGTGATTTGTCACTCCTGACCTCCCACAGAGTCACTCTGAACCATTCTCCAAAGGCAGCGGGGCCATGACCAGGAATGAGACCGAGCTCAGCCTGAAGCCCAAACCTGCAGCAATGCCCATGCAGATGGATCCCTTCTGGCTCTGCCGGGAGCCCTGCCTGCAGCCAGTCCCCCAGGATGTCCCTGAGGCCCCCCCATGCCAGCCCTCTGCCAGCCAAGCCTCTCTAGGCTGTGCTGGTCACACTCCGGTCCCTTCTCTGTGACTTCCAGACATCCGACAGCTCGGTTGGAGCTACCGCTACGAGTGGGCTGACGGATGTCCGGAAATCCAGGCACGGGGCCAAAGTCCACAAATTCTGGCTGGGCAAAACTTCCAGGCTGGGAAACCTGGACATATGGGAGCTCCTGTCCGTGCCATTGCGAGCCCTGAGCCAGGAGGGTGGCAGGACCAGGTTGGGCAGGACATCGCTGGATGGCTGGGGCTGTGTCTATTTACAGCTCTGTTTGTACCGGGAGGGAAACGTGGGTTACGTAGAGTAAAAGGGGAAAGCTGTTTTGGGGCTTGATGGAGAAGACCCCAGTGCAGCACGCAGACAAGATTATATTATGATTAATCAAGTTAATGGACTGTACACTGTTAACACTAAAATTTTCAGAAGAGGGACGACCAGTTTGTGTGATGGGGTTTTGATTCCTCTTGATTAGAATGGGCTAATCCCCCTACAAAACATATCAATTTTTTTTTTTTTTTTACTTTTTAAATTTCTCTTCACTTTTTAAATTTTGCTCTGTAGCTCTGGCAAACCTTCCTGCACAGCTCTCAGGCTCCTTCCCCAGCCTGGACCAGGCTTTGTACAAAGTGAGGGCCTGAGCCAGCGAACCCCGGGGTTCACAGGGCCCTCCATGCCTGGAGCAATCCCTTGGAGGCCAACGAGATGATGCTTCAAGGCTCTGTGCTGCCACAGGAGAGGTCCCAGGAGAACGAGAGCCATCAAAAGGCAGGAAAGCATGACCAGGCTGCTGGGTGAGAGAGGGGGACAGCTGTTGACACAATGTTGGGGCATCTTCCTCCCTTTACACCAGTACTGAAGTCAGCCCTGTCATTTCTGAAACGACAACTCCTTGCTAAGCAGGTCACAGCACACATGAAACACCCTGGGTGTGTTTTACTCTCAAAAGCATCAACGACCTCACAGTAGGTAAAACCCCATCATCCCACTCTATTCCAGACTCCACATGTCCTCAGGAGCAATAATTCTGGTTAGAGAGCTGGGATGAGGCGCTTTCCCTGAAATCCTTCCACAGGGATTTCCTGACCCTGTGTGTAGGACACAGGGGACGGTCCGACCGAGGTCCCCTGGGAAGGTGACCAGGGGCGCTGGGCACAGGGACTCGCTTTGCCACGTGGATCATCTATCAGGCCCTGGACAACGCCTTTCAATGGGGATTTAATGATGATGAGCAGCAGACCCCTTCCTGCTTTTACGCCACCCCTGGGAGGCTGTGGAGAGACAGGCTTTCACGGCCGGCGTGCACTTTCCCTGACCCTTGAACCTCGGGGCCGGCACTTTTATGGGGATGAAGCGGCACAGTTCCTGTAACCTGCCTCGGGGGCCCTGAAAAATTAGACTGAATCAAAGCAGAAAATGAGTTTTCATTTATCTTGTGATGATGCACGAGGTTACATGAAAGACAAATAGCTGCTTCTGACTCTTCCTTTATCATTGTCACTGCAATTAATAGGCTGTGGCCTTCGTTACTGTGTTAGTACTAAAGAGACCGCGGGCCCCGGGGGACGTTAACGAGAGGAGAAAAGCAGTCCGAGCTCCTGAAAGTTCTGTCATGTTACGATATGCTAACCTGGTTCTTTCTAACTTGCTGCTGAAGTGCTGGTGACTCAGCCAGATGAGCAGAGCACTGACGCTGCCAGAGCTGATCTGCCGCCCCCGTCGGCGGCATCACCGCTCCCCACGGCTGGGGTGTCGAGGGAGGAGTGGCAGGGAAGGGCCAGGGAACTGGGCTGCAGGGCCTTCAGTAGCCACCCCATGCCGTGGTGGTGGTCCCCAGGTCGGGTGGTCCCCAGCTGGCCTCTAGGTCAGCATGTGAGTTGGATGCTCCCACTGGGATGGTGGGAGATCACTGGGATGGACGGGGCTTGGAGCAACCTGTTATAGTGGAAGGTGTCCTTGCCCATGGCAGGGGGGTGGAATAAGATGATCTTTAAGGTCCCTTCCAACCCAAACCATTCTATAATTCAAGTTTCCTTGTCAGGCCCAGCAGCTGTCCCCAAGACAGGACTATTTTCGTGGCTCACGTGGCCCTTTGCTAAACAGGTCACAGAAGAGATGAAGCTCCCTGAGTGTGTTTTACTCTCAAAGTATCAGCGACCTCAAAGCAGGTAAAACTGCATCATCCCACTCTTTATCCCAAACCCCACAGGTCCTTTATAACAAAAAAATTGTGTAGTTTTTGAGCTGCTGCCTGTGCATGGCTCCTCCATCCCAGCAGCAGGGCTACCTCCACCCCATCCGTTACCAAAGCCTGCACATCCTCTCTGCTCACAACTCCATCCCCACCATCCAATCCCTCCCCCGACAGAGACAAGAAAAAAACTCGAAGTTATTCCCACCATCAGTTACGCAGGACAGGGAGTCATCAGTCACCTGGAACACGTGCACCACCACAGATCTTTTCCCACCTCATCAAAGCAGATGAGCCGTGTGCTGAGGGGGATGCTCGAGCTGAAAGGGATTCAGGGAACACAGCCAGGCCTGACCTCCTCCCCAGCTCGGGGCTGCTGAGCCCTGGGGGATTTATTCTGCCATCTGCCTGGGTTTTGGACTGTGTGGCTCCAAGTGCCCAGAAGCAGCTCAGATTTTCCCATTGCCTTTGTCCTCCCACCACCAAGGACAAAGATCCTGAGGGGTTTCCAACTCTCCTGTCCCACCAGGGCCCTGGGAGTTGGACTGGGACCAGTGAGAACTAGCAATCCCACCTGGAGGGAGTTACAAAGCCAAGCAAGACGTTGGGGTTCAATGTGCAGACTTCTCTGCCTTCAGTTTGAGACTATAACACGTTTGAAACCCTTTATACATATCAGAGAGACAAACTTGGTTCTATAATTAGGAGCTTAATTAAATCTACCTCAAATTTTCCAAAGACTTGGTGGGCTCATGCTTACGATAATTTAGGGGTTTCCCATTCAAAACTAACTCTGCCTTGCAAGCTGGTTCTGACCTTCATTAATTTTTGGTGCTAAAACACTTCTAAAGGGTTTGGCGTAGCCTGTTCTTATGTGATTGTGGCACTATTCTCTTAATTGGTGCTTTTTGAGGTTAATTGAAAAGGAATCCACGATTGGCAAATCAAAACTAAGAGAATTTTGCAGGGATTAAAGTTGTCCTGAAACAGTAGTGAGAACAATGTTTGTCTGGGAAGATGAAATTCCCATGGTAGTGATGCACTTCCCGGTCCCAGAGCCAGGGTATCACCACATCCTTAGCTCTGTAACTGTGAAATGAGGGGCCAGGCAGGGGCTGGGCCACACTGGGAAGAGGTTCATTTTAATCTAAATGCAGTTAACATGCTCAGAGTCATTTGGGATAAATGGGATACTTAAGGACACATGATGGCTAATCTCTGCTATGACATTTGTGGAGGAGGAGGAGGAATAATTTAGGTGGAGGGTATTGTGCTGCTCGCCAGTTGTCCCCTCTCTGCCACCATAAGCGGACCTAATTGCCAGGAGGACAGTGGGCACAGTGGTGGCACCTCCCAGCCAAGGGGCTCACCAGTGTTCCCCTGCTCCTCTGCAGAAGCAGCACTGACCCCGTTTTTCAGAGGGGGAACTGGGGCACAGAGTGGTGCAAAGAGCCGTGGGATGGCTCTGAATCCGAGCTCAGGCTCCTTTTGCACCGATCGGCAGGAGAGCCAAAGGGGTAGGAAAAGCAGGAGAGAGTGGCTGGGCAGCTCATTTACGGGCAGTGACACACAGGTACAGCCCCCTCCTGCTCACCTGTCTTCCCAACATAGTCAGGAGTATTTCTGGGGCTTGTATAGGGGTGCTCAGTCGAGAATTGCTTTTGTTTCTGAAGTTAGAGACGTTTTTTGCACATTCTTCTCAGTGCAGACTCTGGGCTTCGCACCTCACATCCTGCCAAGACTCTTTCAAGCACCAGTTTCCTAACCTGCACTTGAAACGCATCACAAATTATCAGCAGAATCAAGAAAGCCAAAAGATTTTTCAGCTGATTTTCCAGGGCCTTTGTTCAGCATGGCCTTGGCAAAGGCCCTGCTCACCAATGCCCCTGCCAGAGCAGAAGTACCCACAGACAGATAGTCATTATACTGATCATTGCAGTACGAGTCTGGGGGAACTACAAGGTCACAGCAGAGTGACAACATCACTGCTTCCCAAGTGCTGACCCCTCTGAGCTCAACAGCAAAACTCCCCTTGGCTCCATGGAGCCGGGATTTCGCCCCTAGATGGCTCTAGGATATAAGTTGTTCCAGGCTATGCTGAAGGATGATTTGCAAATCTCCCTTCCCTGTTTGTGTCACAGCAGTACCTGAGGGTCTGGGTATTTCCTCCAGGCCCTGGAGGTACCTGGTGTCCCTGTCCCAGAGCATCTGCACAGCCTGTGCCACCCAGTGCCATGCACGGAGTGATGTCCCTCTGCTCGCCACAGACCCCCGGCGTGTGACACATGCTGGAGACCACTGGTAAGCTTCTCTGTGTGTGAAAGCTGCTCTCCTGAATCCAAGACAACCCCTCATTTGGCTCCTGTAAATTAACCCCCCCCAGCTCTGATGTGCTGCTGGTGCCTTAAACAGAGGGGCTGGATGGGGAACGTGGGATTTAGAGCAGTCACGTCACCACATCACTCTGGAGATGTACAAGGAAAAGTGGCAGAGCCCAGGCAGGGAGAGCAAGAGGGAAAGAGGTAACTTAGGGAAAGCAGAAAGGCAGTAGCTCTTCCCTCCTGCTCTGCTGGTGAAGCTTCCCCCACCTAGCAGTAATTAAAATCCAAATGATCTGGCCAGGCCGGCCCTGCCCGCAGAGACACATCACCCATTTCCGCCCCAGAGATGAAAAGTTTAACCACCTTTAATGGAGAGGGGGGAAAAGCATTGCCATACACACTCCATCACATATTTATGATGCTTGAAAAAAGATCAATAGCAGCTATATGCAAGGGTCTATAAATTTAATGTAGCATGATCATTTAGTATCAGTTGTTTCTTAGATTAATAACACCGGGCTGGGCCGCGATCCTGAAGGATAACGAAGTAATGCTGACTGCTTACGTACAACACACACAGAGTTGTCTCCATCACCTTGGCCCTTTGCTAGATGCTACCTCAGGCAGCGAGAGGGACTCACCTGCCCAGGTGCCTGTGCCACCCTGGGTACCCTGGCGAGAGCTGGCAGCGCCCACCGCTGCTGACTGCACTGCCTTGGTCGATAATCCGCACAAGAAACAAGTGAGAGGGGAGAAACTCCATGAGGATGCTCCTGGTGTGAATGTCACTGTGCTGGGACAAAGCCCTCCAAGCTGAGCATCTCCTTCCCCAGCTGGTTGAAGGCAGCAGTGCTCAGCATCCCCCTGCCTGCACTGAACATCCCTGCCTGTCTCCATGGGCTGCCCAGGGGCCAAGGACTGGCTCTTCTCAGTGACCACAATATGTTATGGTTCAGTGGAAGGACCTTAAACTTACAGACAAGGACAGGGCAGTAAAAGATGAAGCACCTGAACCCCCCATTCCCAGATTACCAGACCCCAGGTGTGTGCTAGGGAGCAGTTAAATTTCATCATTACCCTTTCTTCTATGGTATTTTTTATAGTCCTTTTTACTACTGGCACTAAAGGTGCCGGACGCATCCCAGGAGCTAAGAGGACATCACTCGTCAACCTGACTGCTCGCTGATATAAAAAATGACAAGTCCTGGCTTAATCTTTCTGATAACTGTGTTCTGCATGGCCCATCCATCTCCATGGAGGAGTTTTGGTGAAGCCGGAAGACAAGAACATCACAGCATTTAAGAATGAAAAATTAAGTGCCCTTTTTGAGCACAGCATGGAGCTTATTACTGCAGAAGTGTTCGCCTGCTACTCCTCAGGTTGTGTGCATGTGCCTGCACTTGTCTGGAGAGAAGCTCCTGCTCTCACAGCCTTTAATAATTTGGCTGGAAACAGGGAAATAGAAGAGAAAAAAAAAATCAGAGAGACTGATCAACTGATTCAAAAGACCTACAAGTTCAGAGCCCTCTGACTTCAGAGCGGTGAAATCCAGGGATGCAGGGACGCAACAACCCTGCCTACAGACTTCCAAATCACTGCTGGGGCTCTGTGGCCCTTTGTGAGAGCCATACAAGTTTTCTAAAGCTCCAGCTCCTGGACTGAGGGGAAAATAAGAAAATTTGATATATATATATATCAAAATTTGATATATATGTATAAAAACCCCAGTAGTCACGGAGGAAGGTTTTAAAAACTGAGCCTTAAAAGCTTAAAGCAAATGCAGAAAACCCCTAAAATTATTACTTTCCTAGCATCTTTTTTTTCACTCTGCAAGTTGGCACTGCTAAACTTCATCCCAGTGCCCCTGAGACCTGGGGCAAACAGCTGCCCACCCTCAGCTACCGTTCACTTGAAGATTTTTAAAAATAAAGCCACTAGCCACAGACACCATTGTATCAGAAATCAGGCTCTTTTCATTAATTCCGTGCCCCTCTGCTGGGCTGCAGTGCAGCACTGCCAGGGAGCAGGTGGAGATCCACAGCCCCAGAGGCAGGACCGCTCCCCCCAGCCCTCTGTCCGTCCACAGATGTTGCAGCTTCATGTGAACTGGCAGCATAGCAAATTGTAATTTAATTAACTCTTAAGCATTCCTGTAATCCAGGCTGACAGGGCTCCCCCAGCCCTTTGGTTCAGGAGCCCTGTCTCCATTGTCTCTTTTGGCAGGGCTGGGGGATTGTCTGAGGAGCCAAAGTTGATTGAGTCGTCTCGGAAGCACGACCTGACGCCCCTACTCTGGAGCACAGGTTCCCATCACCCTCTGGCTACACCTGGTTGTCAACTCACTCCGTCTTGATAAAAAGCCCAAAGTGCCTTGTTTCATGCCCTTATTGTTAATTTGAAACACTCAACTGAAAACAGTTTTAGCAATGGGAAAAGAGGCAGAAGGGTGGTCTCAGAAGAGGTCCCTGTCCTGGTACAGGCAGGCACCGACTTGCAGGAACCACCTCCAGGGAGAGGGGAAGGGAGTTTCCAAAAACCATTGCTAAATCCATGGCTTCTCTGTTCAGTGACCAGATGAAGAGCAAGCAGAGGGATGGTCACTGCACCCTTCCCCACGTGTTGCTCCTGTGGCTGGTGGAAGAGGGGCTTGGATACTATTCCATAGGCAGAGCTGGGCTGATGCTGAGTGTCCCTGATTTCCCTGAGCCTCAGCTCTCCCTCAGCCACACCAAGACCCAAACGCTGCCCTCAGCTTGGCTCTGCAAGGTGAACACACCAGCAAGGAGCTCAAGACGCCACAGAGAAACCCAGACGAGCTCTTGGCCTCGCTGGATGTAGGTCAGAGTGCCAGAAATCAAAGTCTCCACAGCCTGTTTCAGGCACCTCGTCAGGAACTGTCCTCCTGGGTCATTTGAAATGGCTCTTTGCATCCTTCTCCTCCAGCCCTAAGGTGTCCCTTCGAGCAAGGCAGCTCCCACGGGCTTTAGTGGGGAGAAGGCAGCCAGCACTAAAACAATTCACAAGGGAGAGGGGAGAGGTGGAAATTTTCCATTGAAACCTACTTTTCATGGAAAATTGGGTTTCCAACAAAATGAAAGCGAGTGCTTTTTCTTTCCCTGCTGTTTTGATTTTTCATCAGAAAATTAAAGAGAAGAACACTGTCACAGTTTCTTTCCCATTTTTTTTTTTCCTTCTCAGCTTCTTTTGGCCAAAGGGTATAAAAGATATTTTAGGTCCCTCCCACAGTTTCTCAGGTTTTATACATTTTCAGCTTCCTGATGCAAACCTGGGGGGAATCCAAACAACAAACTGAGCTCTCCTTGGCTCCCTGCACCCCTCTCACCCAGGACATCAACACACTGCTGTATCTACCTACTTAGCATCTACCTTGCTTTCCATAGGATTTATGTGGATTTGGGGTTTCCTGATTCTCCTAGTCCTTCACTGAAGCTATTTGCCACACTACATGTCCCAGACACCGTCCCCATTTCACCCCTTTCTATTTTATGCAAGAAAAGGACTCCTGTGGCACCCCTTGCCCAGCACAAAGATGCTGGGCTGCGATCACAGGGCCACAGTGAATAACAACAAAACATCTGCCACATACAGTCCCCACGGGAAAGCAGGTCTGCTCCTTCCTCTGATGGAAAAGTGGTTCTGCTCCTTCCACCACTGAAGATAGAAAACAATTATTGCCACCCCAGCACCCTTAGGAGCAAGGGATGCAGGGCTCAGACACAGGTCACAGTGCTCATCCATGGCAAATTTGACAGAGCAAATCTACCAACCCTCATCAGCGTTGGAGCAGTGGGACCTGAAAATTGTACATGCCTTGTCTGAGTGCTTGAAGCATCCTCAAGGAAAACTGCTAAATAAATTTTGCCAATTAAAACACGCAGTTCCCTCCGTTCCACCTGTCACCAAAGAAAGTTTCATTTATGAAATGCATTAATCGTTGGATCTCCAAAGCCCCATAAACCTGTGAATCCTGCCTGGTGTATAATCTTCTAATCTCCTCCTCCTTAATCTGCTCACTATGGAAACCCCTGTCATTAGGAAACAAATGGCTTTGTGGGCTGCCTTATTATTTGCAAGGCAAGATGTAAAAGAGGGCGAAGCTGATCGGGGAGGACAGTATAAATTACTGTGGTGTTTACCTCGGTCATGTAAAAGAGCTAAACAGTGCCTGGCAATAAAACAGCAATCCCGTTATCGGAGAAAACTTTTAAAACCAGATTAAGGGGGATGGTGTTTGCATCGTTATCGTGCCTGCCCCTTCCTGCCAGGGTGTTTATCAGGTAAGTGACTCCAGGCAGAGATGGTGCCTGTTCGTTTGTTATCAAATCTGCGCTGGTTTGTGAGTGGTGAAGCCACAGGTTAATGGAAGTGTCCTCCTGGGGTGGCGGCCCCGGTGCCCCAAAACATGCCAGGATGGTGACACAGCCTGTTCCCTGCCACTTGGGACCAATCCCCTTAAATCACTATCCATGGCTGTGCCTGAACTGGGAACCAACACGACCAGAGCTTGCACACAGCCCTTACCACACCACTTCTGTGGCCAAACCACATCCTGCACGAGCTGTCCCGTGCCCAGTGCATGAAACACACCCGTCCCTGCCCAACTGCCAGCTATTCCCATCAGCATTTTGGTTGCTCTCCACAGTTCCTCATTTTTTCCCGTCCAAGTGATCAGGTTTTACTAATGAAAAGAGAAGATCTGCTGTGTGCCAGGGGAGGGAAAGCCATCAGGGAGCACTCCCTGCTCCTTGGGGCTGGACAATGCATGGCAGAGCTCTCTCCTCAGCCAAGACAACTGAACACTCTTATCCAACATGGAGCAACACAAATTACTGTCCTGCCTAAAACCCAGCTCAGAGTGCTGAGAGGAACAGGAGTGGTGACAACAGCAGAGCAAATAGAGATATAATCTGACCTGCTCCCTGAAAATACCCCCAGGGCTCATCATTGAGCAAGTGCCTGGATTTTCTTAACTTAGAGGACACACCAAGTCTGCCCAAGAGAGGTTGGAACCCATCTGTGAAATCAAGGAGGGGATCAGGATGCAGAGGTGGAAAAGCCCTGGGCTTGGGTGTGAAAAAACGAGCCAGCTCTGGGTGAGGGGCAGCAGCCACAGAGGGAGTTGGGCACTGCGGATTTGAGGGGGGAATCGCTGCTCTCTCTGGAACAGCTGCTTTCCCTGGAGCCACCTCCAGCACTGACCTTGGGCTCAGGCAGCTTCACCCACTGCTGCTGAAACCTCATCCATCAGTGACCCCGAGCAGGAGGAGGCGCGGGCGAGAGGGAACTGGGGAGAAAAGTAACGCGAAATAAGAAGGGAATTAGAGAAGCAGGGACCCCAATTCCAAATGTGCTGACGGTGCTGTGCTGTAATTAATAAGCACCAAATGTAACAGGGATTCGTACGGCGCAGGGAAGAGTACCTCATTAATCACAGCCCGAGGTGTCGAGATGCCAAACAGGAGGAGGACCTGCCAGAGACAGGCAGGGAGTGGAAGGGTCCTCCAGAGCGAGAGCTGTGGCTGTGGCATGTCCTCCAGATCAGTATGAAACACCATAAAAAACCCTAAAATATGACCCACAAACCTCTTCCCTCTGTCCCTCTCCTTCCCAGTATTTCAATTCTCATTCCTCTGAGGGTGCCTTCTCACTGGCTGAGCTTGTTTCACTCATGTACCCATCTAGATCTCTTGGACTACTTCGATTTTTCGTCTTGTTTATCTGCTAACATGGTATAATTTAGAGAACAAAAAAGGGACTATTCATTTTTTTGAGAGAGGAGAAGAATAGAGGCTTGCCAGCTATTTAGCTAAGCCTTCTTTGATAGAAAACTTGAGCAGGCAATCATCAGTAAACCCAGTATTTGCAAAATGGAAATAAATGAGAATCGTGTCTGGAAGCCCAACGTGTCCGTCTCCACGTGCTTTGTATTGTCTTTGTGCCAAATGCCTCCAGACACCGTTATCCAAATCTAAGTTTGAGAATGCTGGATTGGGGCCTCTAGTCCCAGTCATCACCCCTGGGTTACTGGGAGAACTGGGGAAGGCCATTTTGCATCCTGAGCAGCCTGGTCAACACCAGCTGATGAAGGAATCACCTGATGCCAAGCTGGACACACACACCCCAGGGGTTTTCACCCTCACCCATCCATGCACAGCAGCACTACAGGAATGCTCCCTATAAATATAGATTCATAAACCCAAGAGCAACAACAACAACAACACCAGCAACATATTAATGCCTCTAGTTGCTTATTCACAGTCAATGGTTATGTTTTCCTTCAAGCAAGCCATTAAACTTGTTAGCTCCTGGTTAGACACTAATTTTCTTTTTCAGAGAAGCGGTGTGTTAGGAATTATGTTAATGAAGTATAAATCAAATCCATGCTTAAGTCAAGAGGCTGATGCCATCTAAACATATCTTATGTATCAAGAGCAATATAATTTCATAGGTCTAATCCATCAGCAGCCAGGCTGGTCAGCTACTTCATTAAAAATAGATAATTAATGTCCACTAATAATCTGCTGCTTTGATTTTGTTGTTCTTGGGGGGGGGGGGGGAAAGGAGAAAAACTTCACATTTTTGGCAGTTTTAAATGACGTATTTTAAAGGAGCTAATTGTTGAACATTAACTTGCTATCAATCAGCAGTGCAGTTGGAGTTATCTCTTTAGCTGATCACGCTGAAAAGCTGGAAGGGGAAGAGCAAACAGCAACAGGAGGCTGCTGAGAACACGAGCTGTCGATAACTGCGGCGGGAAATGAGGAATTCCTGGGATAACGGTGACACTGCTTAGATATGAATGGTGCTTCCAACGTAAAATATGGAGATAACCAGGCAACAAATAGGTCATTTCTTGCAGCACTTCAGCGGCAGAGAGTATTTGTGCAGCACGAGCACCATCTGTTTGCTGTAACCTCGGCGATTTGGGGTATTTATTGGCACTTGCCATTGTCCCAGGACCTCTCTGGAGAGGAGGGTTTGATCTGAAGTGCTTCCTCACTTGGAGTGTGAGAGAGACGAGGGAGCTGGTTATCAGCGGGGATGGGGCATTGATCAACTGGATGGTGGTGCTTTGGCCCAGGAAAGAGAATAGAAAAGGGAGAGAGAGAAAAGGGGAAAAGAAAGGGGGAAAAAAAAAAATATCTATGTCTCATTTGAGCTCTCCATCATCCGAAAAAACATAAGACACAGAAGGTGCCTCGGCTATACCACACTGAAAAATGTCACACCCCGTCTATAACCATGCCAGGCCTCCAGCCAAGAAATGTGTTGGCATATTCAGACCTGAGAAATCCCAGGAAATGCCAGCAAAGTGATGCTGAGGATGGATTTGGCCGAGTTTGCAACCCCCATTTGCGTGGGAAAAAAAATAAAGACCAGTTCTCCCTTATAAGCAATAAAAGGGAAAAAAAAAACGTAAAAGAGGCAGAACTCGTGCTTAAAAGCAGAAGCACGTGGGAACATGAGGATGGGATAGGCTCAGGATAAAGGGACAGGGATGACTTTTTAAAGATTTTAAGGTGCAATTAAGCAAAGGGGAGAGGAGAGGCACGGGGGTAAGTTGTGTTAGCACACCTCCTGCACGTCCCACTGCTTTGGGAGAGCATCCCTCCCTCCTGCCTCCTCCTCATTATTATTATTTGTGCATGGTGCTCCTCAGAGCAGCTCATAACTCACCCTGTTTATGATAAAGCAGGGCAGTTGTTTTTGGAGACAGGCACTTTGGTATTCCGTGGCCCCAGAGGCTGTGCCGTGGTGTGCTCCCTCCTCCACTCACTACTTAACGTGCCAATTTTTCCCTCCCCTTTCTCGAGTGTGCCTGAAGGAAATTTATTGCAGCAGGCAACTGCTATGGGCAAATACTAATAAAATGCTGTTTTGCTGCAATTTGTTTAATTGGCCACAGAAGAGAAGCCTTGCATGTTAGATCCAGCTTCTGACACCTCCTGCCCAGTCCACAGATGTTCTCACCATGAAGTGCTCACATCTCCGTGTTTATGGTGGGGAGAAAACAAACCCCTACTATTAAATCTTTACTATTGCAGCAGATCTGATTTGATTTAACATGCATATTTACTGTGGCAGGCTGCTGGCAACCTCTGTGATTTATTCAGCCAAAGGTACAACTTAACACACTCGCTCTCCTCTCCTCTTTGCCACCTTCCAGATGCTCCTTCCCATCGCAGTCCCCTAACTGACCCAAAGGATGTACAGCAAAGGGGGAGGCAGAGACACAGCTCTGAAACACAGGCTAGTGGGCATCTTGGAGACATTATTTTCCATGGTAAATGCAGGTTTTACGGCATCAGCTCAGTGATGAGGGTCAGGACCGGGGCTTTGCCCCGACTTCCTGATTGAGCCAGGGATGAGCTGTTTGCAATTGCAACCCCGGGTTTGCAGTGGTTATCCCAGAGATCAGGGAGCCTGATCCGTATTTTCACAGTGCTTTGGGGATCCCTGGGTGAAATTGCTGACCAATGCATTTCAGTAGTTTCCTGTCACCGAGGAGAAAAGGACTCCCAGAATATGACTCCCTGGCAGCACAGTCAGCATCCCAAACACCACAGCAAAACCGAGCTTGGCAACAGCCAGCAGCTAACTGGGAACTGTGCAAGATCACCAGTGAGGGGAGTCTGCCAGTCTCACTGCTGGCACACTGGAGCCCTTGCTGGGAGGTGACAGGAGGGACCTTGCAGAGCACGAAGCAGGAGCTGCCCGGGGTGATCCCACGGCATCGGCAGATTGGGGGAATCACACTCACACACCTCCAGCCCTCGGTACACACCACCTTCCCCTGCATAGATTATTCCCTTTACACACCAAGCCCTTATCTGAAGGCAGAGAATGCCAACCATTATCCCTGGGTATATCAGATCAGCTCCTCCATTCTTTTATCTTCTCTTATTGAGGAGATTAGCACAGTGCTGAGCTCTGGGAGCCCCCCTGGAAGGCAGAGGTGCTGATTGCACAGGAGGGTGAGGCTGTGCTAATTCTCACATGACCTTTTTCTTGAAAAAAAAAAAACCAAAACACACACAACAAATGGGTCACTTTGTCATGGGTAAATAGGCAGGACATCTCCAGTGCTGGCTGGGGCAGTACTGAGCCACTGGCCACATGCAAGGGACAGCACCTTCTCTGTGCAGTTTTTATCCAGATGGATCATTTTGGGAATCATGAGGAGAGAAAGCCTCACTGCCAGGCTGGTTTACCTTCCTCTCCCGTGACAGGGACCCTGCAAGGATGCAGAGCTTGCTCTGGGCAGTGGCACTGAGCTCCAGAGGGCACAGCTGCCACTCCCCAGGGGTGGCAGCCAGGCTGGCACTGGGTCTCGTGGCCAGGAGGGACCCCCCAAGCTGGGGGTCTGTGGTCCTGCTGCCGCACAGACCGAGGGTCAAACACCCCACGCTGCTTTGTCTCTCCTTTAGCTCGGGAAAGATTCCAAAGGCCTGACTGCCTGGCTGAACTCCTCCAGACTGCTTCAGTTAAAAAAAAACTGGGGCAGAAAAACCTCACAAAAAAAGGAAACTTTCAGAAATTTCCTGACTCCAACGAGGCCAGAAGTACTGGGACAGCCACAGTTCCACTCACGCCGCCCCCGACTCCCGTGTGCTGTCGTCTGCCAGTCTCGCCCCATCTCCCTCAGGTGGCTCTGAAAATGGGTTGAACGCGCTTCTCGGGCCCGAAGCAATATTTCACAGCTCTTATTCCAATCTCTGGAGTTCACTCAATTTATACTTATTGTGTCTTGCTCCTCTCTGCGCTGCTCGTAGGAACCCCGGAGCTGTTGCTCACTCCAAGGAATTAATAATAACACTCAGCCCTGGAACGGCTTAAATTATTTTGGTTTATTTTACGCAAATAGAGGTCTATTGGAAGTGCTGGCAGCTGGATGGGGCAGTGCAAGGGATCCTGCCTACAGTCCTGCCTGCACTGGGAGACTGATGTCTGCAGAGCAATTCCCTAGTAGAAAGGAATACAGGAGAGCTGGAGAGGGACTTTTGATAAGGATGGAGTGACAGGACAAGGGGGGACGGCTTCAAACTGAAAAAAAGGTTTAGACTGGATATTAGGAATAAGTTCTTCCATGTGAGGATGGTGAAGAACTGGCACAGGTTTCCCAGAGAAGCTGCCCCATCCCTAGAAGTGTTCAAGACCAGGTTGGACAGGGCTTGGAGCAACCTGAGCTAGTGGAAGGTGTCCCTACCCAGGGCAGCGGGTGGAGTAAGATGAGTTTTAAGGTCCCTTCCAACCCAAACCATTCTGGGGTTCTGTGACCCCTTCCCAGGAGCTGGGGCAGCGGATGGGGCCGCCTGCATCTCACCAACCATCATTTCTTGGCACCTGTGCCCTCGGGCACCGCTCCAGCCAAACCTCAGGCTGGGCACGGTGCCACGGTGACAGACGGCCCCGAGCGCGAGAGCCCGGAGCCGTGGCACTGCCTGGAGGCACCGACTTTGCAGGGCTCAGAAGACAATTTCCAGGCCCAGACTCCCAGAATAACTCCAGTGGGAGCTGAGAGCACGGCCAGGCTGCACCCATGGGGACTGGGAGCAGAATTCAACCCAGCTCCATAAAGGAGACGGACCCTCCACGTGCCTCAGCTGTGCTTGCTCCAGACGGGGCTGTGGAGGTGGCTGAGAAGCTGCTGGAGCCCTGAGTTTGTGGGGAGGGAGAATCCCGAGCCACACTGCCCAGCCCCAGCTGTAGGAAAAGGCCCTGTCTTCTCTAACAGTGCACGTAATACCCTTTGCAAAGGTTTGCTGAGGTTGCTCGTGTATTAAGTTAAGCTAACCAATTTACAATGCAAATGTTACACAGCTTACAAAGGGTAAATGAGTTGTATGTTGAAGGAGATAGGCTTTACCCAGACAAAAGTGGAACAGACCTGTGGCAAACTGCAATTAATGACCTGAACACATCTTCCAGAATGAAAAATTCATCGAGTCCTCTAAGGATATATAGCCCAAGCAGAAGAAATTATTCACCACCTTCTACATATCCAAAGTGTCACCAAGCCTATTTATCTGGCAAATAAAGCACTTCCCTTCAGCCTTAATATTTCTGCTGCCGCATGGTCCAGAAGTTCTGAGATTCTTTTGAAGGTAGATTTGACAAAGAAAGTGCAATTTTAGGGAAGCTGAGAGCGAGACAGTTGGGGGGAGAAGGAAGACTGAGGTAAAACGAGGAATTCCCCCTGCAGTAAGAACAGGGAACGGGGGCAACAGCAGCTGGATCCCAGCTCTGGTTTTCCTGGAGACTTTCCAGGCAAGGAAAAAACCCTGACAAGTCATTTTGTGCCAGCAACTCCTGTCCAGGTAGAAAAGGAAAAGACCTTGTCTTTTGTCAAATCAAAGTGAATAATAGCTATAGGTTTCTTTCAGGCACATCAGGATGGGTATCTAAATTTGAGACCCCAACACATGCTGGTCACTGGATCAAATCCCAGTGGTGACACTGAGGGAGGTGATTCCTAGTCTGACCACGTGCAAAAGGGGAGATAAAACCTAACTGCCCCGCTGGAGGTGGCACTATTGGTTTCATTAATGCATGTAAAGCACTTTTGTGGTCCCCAGGTGGGTTGGGAAGTGTTGTTATAAAGCTGGGACTAAATCTGAGATATTCTGCTCCTTGCCTGTAATGGGAATAAACAGAGGAACTGCTCAGCAGACCCTCCATGGTTCAAGAGATTCCGTATTTCTTTGTGTTTTACTACCCCATCACTTGTGGATAAACAAAGGGAAAAGCAACTATGGATGCCAGAGCTCACTTTAAAGAAAAAGTTTTCTTCTACTGTAAACATAAATTGTATATTTTTGCTCTGGATAGGCACGAGTTGGGGAAGCTCTTGGGGAGGAGGGGGCAGAGCTGCCACAGTCCCCAGTCACGCACCTGCTGCTGGACAGACAACCATCCTAATTTTCCTTTTTCCCTTTCCTGGTGTGCCTGTGATCCCAAACAGCCTTTCCAACAGCACATCCCTTCCCGGCACCCAAATCCTGGCGCTGGGGATGGAGCAGCCAACAGCCCTTTGCAGGATCCACCCATCTCCTTCACCCAGGGATCTCACAAGGGGTTAAAGCTGGACCAGCTCACCTGAGCACCTTTTTCTGGTGGAGGCAAAACCTGCTGCCATTTGTAGTCACACTGTCTGGCAAGGTCAGCACCCACATCATCTAAGGGAGAGGGATTTAGGGGAGTTAAGGATGCTGCTAAATTCACTTCATCTGCTGCTTCTCTTCCACTACAGGAGTGTATAAACACCACGGAGCACCCCTGGCAGGGTGAGCTCAGGGTGGGCACCCCCACCCTCCAGCCCCAGCTCTGCTCCCGGCACAGAGGAGACGAGCCCTGCCCTTCTGCTGCTGTTTGCTGAACAAAACCAACGCTGTAACTCTGAGCTAACCGGTTGAGCAGCACTCATCATGCCTAATTTACAAAAGAAGGGGCATATTTCAAAATATTTATTCTGCCTTTCCCAGTTGGATTGGCATAAGCATGTGGAAATCTTCGAGGAATCAAACAACTGTTAATCACCTCAAGCTATTCCGGGCTGAGTTTGCTGTGTAAGCTGCCGCCCTCTGTTTACACACAAGAAGCAATGACTCAAAGAATCCTATAGAGACGGGCTTTTTCCTCCTTTTTTAACGATAAGGTCTGGCCAAACGGCTTAAAGGGCCCAGCTATTTAGTATTGGAGCTGCACCTTCTCGCCTCCCTCTCTGCCCTGTAATATCCACATTTGTATGCAGCTGGCGAGCGCCGGTGGGGTGGGAAGGGGGGAGGGAGAGGCTGGGGGGGGTTTTCACAGCCCACCCTCCTCGCTGTGCTGCCGGCCCTGGTGCTGGCTCAGGGCTGGAGGTGCATGGATGACCCTGATGGTTGTGGGTGAATAAGGGCAGGGTTGGATGCTGCCAGCAGCCTGAGCAGCATCCCTGCCCACTAATCCCAAATACGCAGGAGAACTACCCTCTAAAACACACCAGAAGTGGCATTTCAGGACCCAGTAGAAGAAGCAGCATCTCAGCTGTGTGGTTTGGACCTGCTCCCCTTTCTTGCTTTTCAGCTTGCTGTCGCCCATGCCCTCAGCAACTGGCTCTGCTGACCCCAAACCCTTCAGCTCCACCCCAAAGATGAGCCTTGCCCCCACTATCAGCGCCCTGATGCAGCCTGCGGACAACCAACCCAGCACCCACCCTGTTCAGTGCTTTTCCAGTTAAACCAAGCCCCAGCCTCTTCAGAAGCAAAGCAAAGCCACCAGTGCCCCTCTCCCCTTCCCTTTCCTCCTGCTGCCAGCGAGCATGCGCCGGGCTCTCCTTCACGCCGCGCCACTGGTGCTGAATGCTGATGAGAAATTCTTGGTCCAACCCCAGGCACTCATTTTCAAGTAATTAACTTGGCACCACCACGGCACACAGCAGATCCGACTTCCCTGACCAGGAGATAACTGAATTAAAAGGCCAGGTGTGGGGATTATTTATGGCCAAACTTGCCTCTTCCCCACTCCTGGTTTGAAGTCAGGAATTGTAATTTTATCCAGACTCTCTGTCTTCCTACCCACCCTGGAGGCTGACACGTTTCTTTGTTGGGGAGCACAGCAGCCTGAGCTGCCCCCTCTCCCCACTGGTAGGGCAGTCTGGGGGGCAGCTGAGGCTTTTTACCATTCCTGCTGCTTTGACATGCTGTACATGACATCACTTATTATCAACATATCTTACTCCTGAGGCCATGTGGAATGAGTGAAATCTCCGCCTCTCCCCAAAGTTCCTGGCCAGAGTAGGGGAAAGGGAGGATGTTGTGGTGGGGAAGGAGGATTTTGTGATGGGATGGAGAAGCAGGACCTGGCTGCTCCCTCCACATGCCACGCAAAGACCTCTGCAGTGCTGCTGCCCCTTGGGCTGTGCTGGAGAATTATTAATGACTGCAGACAGTGGGGTTTTCTACATAAAAACCCAAGCCCAAATGGATGGAACAAAAAGAGGTGACAGATATGGACCCCCTGCCCACGGCTCCCAGTACCAGCACTGCTCCTAACAATGCTCCAGCAGTAATTTCTGAGGATAACAAACTGAGGTTCTATTTTATACCAACATGAACCCAGAGCCATCCATGCACATCCACCTCTGCAGGTCTGCCAGGAGTGACAACAGGAGAGCTGAAACAATTCCCCAAGGGCAGCAGTAGGTGAAAGATCCCAAATTCTCCCTCTGCTCAGCCACTGGTGCTTCCCTCCTTGCTGACATGACTGACAAGTGTGGAGCTCGAGGAGTGCTGCTTTGGGGCAGAAGTGAGTAAACCCAGCCCTGAAAGGAGCCTGACCACTCTGGTGTCCAAGCAGGCACCTGGACAAGCGGGGATGAGGATGGGAGGAAGATCCCTGCTCCCGGGGATGCTCACAGAGGAGAGGAGAGCCGGGGCTGCCGAGCGGTGACATATGAGGATAATGAGTGTTGACATATGAAGATGCAGCCAAACTGAAAGCTACATCCTATTTAGCTTTTAATTTGGATGCTCATAGAGTGGATTCTGAAGCCCTGTTTCATCACGGCTCTTAAAACAGATCTGACTTACAGGAAACAACCTGATGTGAAACTGCATTACTTATAAACTTGACTTGAGCAGCAGCATCCGCTTCCCTTGACAGCTGCCCTGAGAAATCCCATGGCAGGGCTGAGCAGGCCATGGAAAGGCAGCCTAGGTTGGGAAACCCACTTTCCTTTTCCATAGAAAACCATGACATGCTTGTCTAAGTCACACAGGTTGGGGTCAGATCCAGAAAACAGAGGGGTACAGGCTTCTGAACCTTCCAGAATCCATCCCGCCATGAGCCATGGGGAGCAGAGCCAGCATGGAAATACTGCAAACCTCCAGCACCAGCTTGGGAACCTTCTGAGCATCTCTCTGAGGGGAAATGCCAGGGCACAGTAGCTGCTGTCTCTAACCTCTTGTGGGGACAGCGGGGACAGGAGGTGCCTTGGTGCCCTCTGCTCTCCTTGGGGCAGTGCCCAGCCCTGACCTGCCCCAGGTTTTCCTCTCCCACTTTGCTCCCGGCCAATCTTCCAGGTGCTGAACTAAACTGGGGAAGGGCAGCTAAAGGTTTGCTACCTGCAGCTCCTGCTAATCGCATCCCAGATTCCCCCCCCGGGGCACAAACGTCAACCAGAATAAAATAACAACAAGGACAACAATCACACGTTACTATTTTCATCTCTGCTTTGGCTCTCTCCTTTTTTAAAAGTAATTCCTGACTCGCAGCGCCGAAGAGGCCCCTGTGATCCCCGGGTAATGGCCTGCCCTCTATGCAGAGTGGAATAGAGTTAGAATGAACGCTCCAGAAACCCTGACAGCCCGTTTAACAAGGTGTCTAACATCCCATTTCCTCTGCACTTCCTCTCCCCTTAATCCTTTTATGCGAAACTCACTCAGGAGTAAGCACGTGTGAAATTGAGGACTCTCTAATACACATTGCTCGACACAGGCTCACTGAAATGGAGTGTCTCAGCCTTGTTCCGTCAAACAGTGCCAAGAGGAAGCCGACGTTAATCAAAGAGTCTTTTCCATGTGTCCAGGGCCTCGTGCACCCGCAGAGCAAATAAACAGCTTTCCGCTGCCACCGCTCTCCCAGCACTTTCATCTCCCCGAAAGCTCCGGATTCGACAGGGCAGTTCAGAGGAGCAGGAGGGGTGAAGATGGAGGGAGGCAAAGGGCAGGGCACGCCCTGGGCAGGGGGGTGAAGGGCTCTCCAGGTTTTGATTTTGCAAATAACATCCACGGGCGGCACGAAGCAGCACCCCTGGTTCCACCTCCCCTGCCGTGGGCAGGGACACCTTCCAATACAAGAAGGGATTGTCAATCCCATGAAAACACAGCCAGGTCCTGGCTGGCCCTACTGATGCCCAGGGGAAGTTATGTGACATTGGGGTTTCTCACAGAGCTGCCCAAAGGCAGGCAAAAAGCCCCACAGAGAGGCCAAGCTCTGTGTGTTGCATGGCACCTCAGTCTAGTGGAAGGTGTCCTTGCCCATGGGTTGGAAGGAGATGTTCTTTAAAGTCCCCTCCAACCCAAACCACTCTAGGATTCTATGATATATTTACTATAATCAGCCCCATTCTGCAGTGAGAAAACACTTGTTTTACTCAGCAACTTAAATTTTTCATCACAAAATCCTTTCTTTACTAGAGCAGGGAAAGGGAACACCAGAAATGAAACTGAGCGCCCTCCTGATAAATTCCCAGGAAACACTTCCACTAGTTTTGTGCATTTTTTTAATCCCAAACCTCATCTACCCAAGAGTTGAGCAATTCACTCTTTACCACCGGGTCCAGCTTATATCTGGGGGGGACAATATGCTGCAATGGCAGGCAGACAGACTTGATCCAATAGGTCTATTATCTCCCCCCGTTACCATGATCCTGTCCTAATTAGGATCTCACACAGACCAGATACACCAGAAGTCAATGACAACTTCATTTATCCAAGGGCTTCGGTCTAGGAAAGCTGTCTGGTGTTTTTAAGTCACCATCAAGTAGGTATTGATTCGGTGAAGTCAGGAAATGATACTTCATTTACGTGCTTTAGCCTGGAATTTGGGGTGCACCTTCCTGCTCACCGGGTGGCCCCGGGAGGTGAGGGCTGAGCCAGGTCTGCAGTTTGCAGGGCGAGCAGTGAAAACACCTCATTTCCCTCTTGCTCTGCCCGACAGACTTTCTGGGGGTTAAAATTCACGGTAAATCAACAAACATTTGGATCAATAAGGGTTGCAGGGGAGCGATTTGCATCGGTGCTCTCGGAGCTGGGAGAGGAGCCCGGGAAGCACATGATGGATGCGCAGTGTTGGGGTTGGAGGGAAAGGCGGAGAATCCCTCTAATTGCACGGCGGAATGCAGATTACAGACCTGGGGATGATGAGCAGTGCTAAACCCGGCTCCTCAAAATAAATAAACACACAATATAAAGCCCCAAGTGAATGAGATTTCCGTATTATCATCACACCGTGTAAATGATAGCGTCCCTCCGGATTAGCCGGCGGAGCGCGGGCCGGGGCGCTGCGAAGATAAGGCATTTTTAATCTGCACACATAATCAGCGGAAGGGAAAATATAAAATGCTAATAACAAATTGGAATTCAATCTAAAAAAAGGATGCAACAAACACCAGAACCATTTTTTCCCCCTTCTTGCCTTTGGGGGAAAAAAAAAACAGAAAGGAGCGAACCATTCCCTACTCCTGCCGCCCACCTCCGGCTGTTCTTCCCCCTATTTTCCCCTCCAAAATGCTTCATTACAACACTTTAGGGGGTGAAATCTTCCCATTAGGAGCCAGGTTCCCATTTTCTCTGCCCCATTCATCCAACTTTATGTTTGAAATGGATCAGTTTCCTTGTGACTGAACCCGGAGTGGATCTCCCCAGCCCTCGCTCGCTGGAACACTATAACAGGTAAGTGCTACCATACATCATCTTAAAAGGTGGCTTATCTGGAGAGGAGGTGCAGGAAATATTGTGCCAGGGACTGTCTGCATCTGAGGTGCAATCGGATTCCATTTTTCCTTTTGAAATAGGGAACAGCAAACACGTTGCTAACGCCTGAAAAAATCATGTCACAGCCTGTGGCAGCAGCGAGGGACAGGCTCCCTCGGCCAGGGGGGCTGTGCCAGCCCGGCCCAGGGGAGGCAAGAACACAGGTCGAGCCATTCCTAACTGTCACCATCTCCCTGGACCAGGAATGTGCCTGACACCACCAGATCCCAAAGCCTCGTGGTCGTGTGGGAGCTGTGGGAGCTGTCCCGCTTCTGCTGCGTTGTGACCCTCAGGCCAAGGCCAGGGAAGCTCTTTTCCCTATTCCAACCGGGATAATGGGAAATGGAAAGGCAATTTCTCTTCCTAACCGTGCCGATCCCAAGGGCTGTGCCTGCACGGCTGCACTGCTGAGGTGAGGCACATCCCTGGGCAGCAGGGGATGTGGAGCTGGGAAGTTCCACACGGATCTGAGTCTGGCAGGGCCCGGGGGCTGCTCCGATGATGGGCAGGGACCATCAGAATCAGTCGAGCCTTGCTGTGCTCACCCCTCAGAGGAGGGACTGGCCTTCCCTCCTGCACAAAGCGACACTGTTATGGTCAAACCACCCAGTACTGAAGCCCTGGAAAACAGAACCAGCGAGTCCTTCTCTCAGATCCCAGTGCAGCCACCACCCCAAACAGCCCCATCGCTGCATCTGAGGGACCAGTGGTCCCTGATGAGCTGTTACTGTTTATCCAGAATCAACATCCCGACCCGAACAGGGGGTAAGACACAGCTGTGGTGCTTTTTTGATGCCCTGTGCTGTGCTGTGATGCCAGTGCTGCCCATTAGGAATTGCATCCACTGGTAACACGGCCCCCAGCCCAGCTCCTGACGCACAGCGAGGCCACTCGCAGACCGAGAGAGGCTCCCCTGAATCATTCAAGGTTTGTTCTTCCACATCCCCAGACACCCAAGGCTCCGTGGAAGCAAAGAAAATCCAGCATCAAGGCAGAGATTTGGGGTTAAGCCACGGGCTGCTGCAAACCACGTAAGCCCCAGTGACAGTGTATTTATTTCCTCCCCACGCCTGTGCTCAGACGCTGCAAACAGGGCAGATTTCCTATTACACACACGCACACACACACGGCCAAATCCTGTATATTGGGCAGGAAGATTATTGAACAAAAGTAAGTGATAAAAGCACGGGCCAAAAAGATGTGTTATAGTGTTTTCCTTTGAGGCAAAGACAAAGAAGACACTTTGCTGTTTGTTGTGCCAGAGAATCATCTCTGATTGTTTGTGTCACGGTGGCAGATAAGTGCAAAGGAGATAGATGTTCTGTCTCCCAGGCACAGTTCTCATCTGTATAGTATAAATTTATGCCTGCTGGTTGCAAGCCTCATGATTCAGAGGCTGTGTGACTGCGATCTGAGCACAGGAAAGCCACTGCCTTCACGCCTGACGTCCATCTGCTTCACCCGCGTTGTCACTCAGCCCCTCAGCATTGTCCCCTCGAGTTAGTGTCACCCACTCCCTGTGTGGGCTCTCACCCTGCACCCAGGGCTGTCCCAGGCCAGGGTTGGGCTGTCCTGATACAGCCAAGCTCATCCCACCAGGCCCTGGCAATGGCCTTGCTCATCGAGGAGACGCATTTTCCCCTCCTTCCTGTGGTTTGGGATTCCTTAATCTTCTCATTCCCCAAATGCAAAGATGTTTCTCTGCACAAACCAAGTACGTGGGCTGGAAAGGAGGAAAATTCCTTGGGAGGTGGCCAGAGCTCTGAAATTCCTTTCCCCCCCTTCCCACGGCTCTTGGCCATCACATCTCATATCAGAGGAGTGATCTGCAGAACAGCAACGCTGCCCAGCCTGGATTTCAGGAGCCACATCTATAGCTGCCTGTTTGTGTTTGCAGTGTTCACCGGGGCACTATCAGGATAAATATATAATCAAAACAATTATATTCAAACTGAGCTGAAAGAGCAGCTTGGCCTCAGCGTTCACTCACTCGTCCAATATCCCACTAATTAAATGTACCTTACAGGGTGTGCTGAAAGCTGCCAAAATCAGACCTGGAGAGGTTAATGAGGCAATGGTAAAGTTTTCTTACATGGCAGCATGTAACTATAGCTGACACATATTAATGCACAGACAATTAACAAGGACCAGATTTGAGCCCAGATCTCTCCCATCCCTTTCAATCTCTATCTCACACTGAAATGGGAGCTGTTCCCAGAGCTTTGCTGTTCCTCAATATCATTCAGTTTTCCTCTCACCAGAGTGGTGATGCACCCTATTCCTGCCTCGTGCTGATCCTCTGGCACACAGCTTGCATCACTCCATCCCTCTCCCCAGCCAGTCCCTCTCACTTCACAGAATCACAGATTCATTTAGGTTGGAAAAGATCCCCAAGATCATTGAGCCTAATCTTTGATCAGCACCTTGTCAGCTAGGCCAGAGCACTGAGTGCCACATCCAGTCATCAAAGGATCTCTGGGCTCTGCTCCTGCCTTCCCCCCTCTGAGAGCTTGTTTATTTGGGTCTGTAAACAACCCCAATTTCCACCAACTCCTGATTGCTTAATTTCATGCTCCTCTGACACAAGACCAGTATCTTGTCTCATCTCCCTACCCCCTTCCTGCAGGCAATAACTCACACATCCAGCCCCCTCCCCTCTCCACCAGCTTGGAGCGACCAGCCGGCAAGGGGATCCTGGAGGAAATGAGCTTTGCTCCCATTACTGGACAATCTGGAAGGCTGAGGGAAATGAGGGCTAAGCCCAGAGATTTAATTTCCCCTCGTGATGATCAAGGGGCTTTAATATTTTTTTTTTTTTCCCTTTTGGTACCTCTGAAGTTGGAGGGAAAACAGCCAGAGCCAAAGACAAATGAGAAAGTTCACTGGAGGTTCCGGATTTCACCACAAATCACCTTGGCCAGGGAAGGTTTTATTGCAGGAGTTTCTGGGTTAATCCAACACGGGAGCAGAAGTGCTACCAACCCGAGAGGCACACTTGCTGCTGGAGTCAATGATTACCTGCCACCCTCTGTTCCTGAAATCAGATCCAAACCCACTCAGCATTCCTGGGGCACCCACATTTCCCAGAAGTTTTGGGAGCAGCAAAGTTGAGAAGTGAGCTCATGCTCCTCGTTTTGGGTCAGTAGGCATTAGCAAAGCCTGTAGCACAACACAAGCATTCCCAGAAGAACAGTGATCCAGCAGTGGCTTTGTTTCAAAGCTCATGTTGCCACTTTTAGAATGCCAACACAAAGGAGAAATCCTCCTAATTCCCATTTTCCTGAAGCAACTTGCTGCTGAACACACAGAAAATCAGGGAGCCAGGGCAGAGCTCAACTCACGAGCTCAGTTTCCACCTTCCTTGGAGTAATTTTATCTCAGACTTTCCATTCCTATGTTTCCTCATGTTGCTGTGATCCTGCAACAGGGATGCAATGGTTTGGGGACAGATCTGATTCCTGGTATTCCGGTTGTGCTTCTAGTGAGAGCTGGGAGAAGCCCAGGAAATTCCTCAAGCCACAATATACAAACCAGGGAACATTCTACCCGCAAATCACCCACCCTTGGATGCCAGTTGGGACTTCTTTGGGAACTTTGAGCCTCTTACCCTGGCACCAAGTTCCTTGCAGAGGAGGGATTGGCTCCTGTGTCATGCACATTGTCTTACAAGATTGATTTTCCACCTGTAAAAGTGATCTACATTCTCCTTCCTCTCCTGGATGCCTTAGTCAAAAGAGAAAATGGATCTTTTAAAGATACATGTATCCATCACTATTATTTACATTCTAATATGCGTACGCAGCTCTGCTCCAACAAGGGAAATGTAAATCAGATGGACATCGTTCCCTGAATGCCCTAAAGAGCTCCATTCCCCCCAAATTAGAATAGAAAATGCTCTTTTAAAATGCACCTTTAATATGTAAAAGCTGCTGCATCCTGACTCTAAATAAACCAAACTTGAGCTACATGCCAAATATCTCAGATAAAGGACAGGTAAGATGGTAGTATCTGGCCAAGGAATCGGTCCTAAACAGCTATTTATATTAATGCAAAGAAGGTACAATGTTCTTCCTCTTGATATATGCTGCAGTGGGATATAGTTTTGTCCCACCAGTGAGAATAAAAACGTACAGTTCATGATAGGCAAAGTCACATGTGTGAGATAAAAAGCTCCAACTATAATATATGTCTTCACCATGTATTCTCTTCAGGATTTTCTTTAGATCTTTGGATGACAACAAGAAAACACTTACTCAAGGTTAGACACTGCTCTCTGGGCTTTTTAATAACCATTCCCTCTATCCTGGGGGATTGCGTCCGTGAAATAAGGCGAACTCGACTCCAGTGCCTGGACTTGCAGAGGCAGAATCCTTCTGTGTGCCTTTGTTTCTGCTTGGCTGTGCATGCGAATGAACTCTGTGCTGGGGCCGAGCTGAGGCACAGGGTGATGAACTGCTCGGCGCAGCAGAGCCCCAGCCCATTCCCTGGGAGCTTTTCCAAGAGCGGGAGCAGAGCTCTGGCAGGGCAGGGACTGCCTGCGCCGGGAATTCACCGGCGGGTCAACGCCAGACCTTCCGAACGCCCTCATTCTCTAGAGACAACCACAAAATCTAGTGATTGCACTGCTCACACCTATTAAAAGGAGACTCTGGCTCACAGTGAGACAGGGGGATTTGGTTTAGAAGCACAGGCAGTGGTGGGTGGCAGGGATGCAGCCGAGGGCTCGCGGGTGCCTCACGGTCAGCGAGGCTGTTCCTCACAAAGCACGGAGCTCTCCCCACAGGCCCCCGATAAATCTGTGCTGTCAAACAGTGTTTCCCTGAGCAGAGATGGTATCTGCCCCGTGCCCCGCTCGGCGGAGGGAGGCAGGGACCGCTCGGTCCCTCGCCAGTGATACCATCTCCCGATGGAAACCGGGAGAGATAACACGGAGCAGACGTGCAGGAGCACAGCCCTCCTCCTCCTCCTCCTCCTCCAGGCCAGCACAGGAGCACCATCACTGCCAGGACTGGCACTGGATGGAGAGGCTGGGGCAGCTGAACAAGGTTCTGCATCACTCCCATCTATCCAGAGCTAGTAAATCCAAGTAAATCCAGAGGGCACACACGTACAAGGCAAAGGGATATAGAAGCCAGTCTAAGCTGATAGTCTGTGTTGGGGCCATGGGATTGATCCCTTGGTTTGGCTTTTGGGGTTTTTTTTGGCTCGCTGACTCTACACACACAGAGTCTTTGTTTTCATACAGTAAATTCACAAAAGCCCACACCCACAGGGACACAGAAAACATTTCACCTCGGAAGCTGAAATTTTAGCACGTGACGTGGTGCAGCTCCCAAGCCAGCAGAGCAGAAACAAATCCATGCTGCTTCCACTTCTCTGGGCCTGCTGGGGGCAGCTGAGGGAAGAACTCGGCCCTCTCTGCCCCAGCTGGACACTGCAATCCCACCAGACTCAGGACTACACTGAAATACAAATGGATTTTAAGAGGGGAGCTACTGAGTTCTTCCTGCAGTTCAGGTATCCTTTAAGCATCACCCTGTCCCTGACTATCGTGGTGCACCAAACTGCAAATGCCCCCCAGTTTTTTCTCTCTTGCTGCCAACTGATGAACCCACACCTACAGCCTCTGTCCAGCTGCTGATTTACCCAGAAGGCACAGTGTTATAATATGCTCGGCTTGATATTTCTTCCAGCCCCAAAAACAAAGCTTAATCAGGCAGTGAAAGTAGCGGTGAAGACGGAGGATTCTGGGGATGGTTTTCCTTCTGGGTTGCTGCTTTTTGACACATCCCCTGGTCCAGCAATAACACATTCTCCACTTTGCATTAAAAAACACATTAGCACGGAGGGGTTTTTTTTTGTTGCCACCCTAAAGGGAAGGGCAGCAGCAGGATGCCTGCAGGGAGGAAGGACAGGAGGCAGCCAGGAGTCCTGGTGACGGCCACGAGCTCCAGTGCCACAGCAGTTGGATGGAGATGAGCCAGAATTCACCTCATTTACTACAGTCTCTGCTTATTATTATCACTGAACCTGTTTTGTAATTCAACAGCACTAATTGACTCAGATCACCAGAGCTCAGGGGAACAAGCAGCCGTGGTGAGCAACGGCTGGAAAGCAACACCCGCTCGGAGACTGCCGGCATTGCCGGGATGCCGAGCGGTAACACCAGGACAGGCCCACTGCTGGGCAGGAGTGGGAGCTCCACAGTGCTGAGCAGCTCAGCTCAGCTTCTACTGCCCAACAGACAAACCCCAAAATCAGTTCCAAACAGTCAGCTGGTTGCATAAATCCATCACGGTACGATCCCGCCAGGAGAACTCGTGTCCGGGCATTATCCCGGTGACCTGTCAGCTGTAAACGACCCCAGGATATTTTGGAAGGGAAAACAATTTGCTTCCACTATTTACTTCTTTCTCCCGCTCTTGACCCCGCGAGCGCACGAAGGTTTTCCCGCGCCTCCGCCGCGGAAGAGGCTCTCTCATCAAAGGAGGAGTAAATCACAGTAACAGGGAAATAAACCTTCCCCCGAAATGATTCCCGGCTATTTATTTATTTATTTATTTATCTGCCTTTCGCTCCAGCCTACGTAAAAGTGCGTAAATTGCGGTGGTGGCTGCTGGGTGAGGAGCAGCCCAGGCTCCGGGAGAGCATCCCTGCTCCCGCCCCGCTCCCTGCTCCGGTCGCGGGACGCGCCGACGCCGTTTCCCTTTAAATCCAACTCAGGTAATGAAAACGCGCAAGAAAATAGTGCGGGTGCATCTGGGAGCAGTAGAAAACAGTTAGATCTTCATAGAGCCATAAAGAAGTAAACAGTAGGCTGCTATGAAGATCTATGGGACCCCGCAGTGCCATTGTCTTCAAAAGGAATTAAAAACAAATTGCTGAGGGCCAGCACATAATTTAGAGACTCACGGCAATTTTATGACTTGCTAATGTTCCTAATTACATGCCCGTGAAAGGCTTAATTAATTGGGGGATGTAGCAAAAAGTGGAGCCTGTGTTTGTTATCATGGTTCCACTGCATTGATTTTAGTGCCTATGGAGAATTTAGGGCCTCTTTATTTGCACAAAGAAAATGCAAGTCTCTCGAAAAAATGCACATTAAGATCAACCCCTCGCTGCTATCTAATATACTTTCCTCTACTTAACCAAAGTGCTTGTAATCATATTTTGTAAATGTTGGTGCCGTTAATTGCATTGTGAGAGAAAATAGGTTCCGCTCGGCTGGTTGTGGAGAATTTTATAAAGTTCTTTTGCTGCTCCCAATTCTGAGGACTCGGAGAGAAACTCATCAGAAGTTGCTGTGGTGGGCAGGGAGTGGAGCTGCTCTGCTGCTCCCTGTGTGCCAGGAGGGTCAGGGGGCACTGGGGCATCTCCTGAGGCAGGGCTGAGGTTTACCTGTGCCCTTCCAGCCTGGGCACCCTGGGGAGCTCTGGCACACAGGAAAACTTCTGACCCACCCAGGATGGGAGCGTGGCTGAGTGTGAGCTGTGCTTAGGGCCTGCTGCTCCCAGAGGGTTTATGAGTGCTGAGGAAGCATTTCACAAGCACTGGAGTGGGATGAGAATACTTATGGAGGAACCCCCCAGAGCAGCATGTGCTGCCAAATCATCATCTGCACTCTGGGCATCCCTACCTGGGCATCCCCACTGTCTCTCTCCGAAAGGAAAACAGGACAAGTAGAGCTCAGTGTTTCTGCTAAGCTGTCTGATTCCAAGTTTCAATTACCTTAAAAACCACAGACAACAAAGGTTATTGTTATCTCTAATGTTTTGATTGGAGGTAAAATCCCTCCACAAAAAGGAATGTAGTGACGCCAGGTCCAGAGGAGCTGCCAGTCTGTCCACACAGCACAGGAAAACACACCCAGGGGCAAGGGAGGAGAGGAGCAGTGACAGAGCTGTGAGGGCCAACCCAGCCTTTGGCCACCCCAGTTCTCCTGGGGAGCCACCAGAAACAAGCAACAAGAGACAACTCCAGCTCTAATGTCCTCCCCGTGCGGGCAGGGGGCACGGGGAAGGTCAGACAGAGAAATCTGGAACAGCAGTTTTGGTTGGGATGACGCTCCTTGGCAATCAGTAACTAAATTTCCAGGGGTGCAGCCTGGGCAGCCCCTTGCTGCTTCCTCCTCCCTGCACCTGCATTTCCTTGCAGCAATGTTGACAGGAGGAGGAGAGGGAAAAAAAAAAAAAAGAAAAGAAAAGGAAAAAAAAAGGCCAAGCCAAGTTTGTCTGTTGCTCTTGAGAAAAGCAGACGTCTCTCGAAATATAGTTGGTGCTTTGACGATAAGACCTTTGACAGAAACATGAATGACATGAATACTTTGATCTCTAGTCTCAGAAGCTTCAACAGCAATTATGAGTCAAGAGGGGTGAATATGGGCAGCAGCTAAAGCAATGCCCTGGAGGGTGCTGATGCAGTAATTAGAGAAAAAAACCCGGAGCATCTCTGCCTGCACCGCGCCGGCGAACCAGGGAGGAGGTGGGCCAGGGGGAAGCTCCAGGAAAAAAACAACTCTTATTCTTCTGAGAGACATAAAATCGACAAGACTTTATACATTTCAAAGCAAAGATCTTCAAAGACAGGTAAAATGCTAATTCTGCTAATGTAGGTTTTTATGTATATGCTCTGAAAAGGTAAAGCAAATTAATCACCAGCTTTACCCCCTAATATATATCTGTGTTACAAATATATTACAGCATGTCAGATCTGAGGAGATATATCTGAACAGCGGTGGTTAAAAGAGCATTTCCCTTTTCATGCTCTAATACAGTTATTTTGATCTTTCAGTCTTCATATTTTTTGTTCTCATCAAAGGAATGATGGTGCCAGAGATTAGGATGTTATTTATTTCCCTCTCGCTGTCCTACCCATGTTAATCACTTGTAGTGTCAACAGCTGCGGCAGCAGCGCCGGCAGTGCCCGTGCGAGGCTGGCCACGCTGCCTGCACCCTCCTGCCTGCTCCCTCCCACCCACCCAGCACCAGCATCCCTCAGGGTCACCTCCAAAAAAACCCCTGACCTTCAAAATGATGGAAATGCTATGCAAATGGAGGGCAGGGAGGGAGCAGAGGGATGGCATCAGGGAGGCACAGCCCTATCCCAGGCTCCACAACCTCCATCCAAACGCTGCTTTGCAGGACTGTGGGAGATGCCAGAGTTTAAAGACCAAGTGCAATAGCTGCTGGCTACTCCTGCAGGTAACTGTCTGGGGTGAGTGGATGAATTTGTTAAGAGTGGAAGCTGGTGATAAGCAAGTATCTCCATAATTATTTGCAGAGATTAACGGAGCAGGTGCACTTCGGGCATAACTAATCCATGAGAGACAAGGAGCAGGAAGAGACTGCAGGAGCTAATGTCTTTGAAATAGGTTAAACCAGTGACATTGCCCACCATCAGCATTGTGTTCCTTGCCTTTAAAATGCTGACACTCACAGGTTTGATGGTAACTAGACTGCATAGGGGCACCTTTGCTTTCACATCAGATCTGCTGACATGAACAAGAGTCGATTCAGATGGGCATCCAAACATTAAAGTCCTTCCCTATTTCCATAAAATGATTGGCAGGATGCCTACTGCTAGTGGCTGGTAGCGCTGCCGATAAATGGCATCTTGATAAAAACTTTGGGCTGTTTTAAGGGAAAAAAAAAAAAAAAAAAGGCATACTCTTATTCTAATTCACTCAGCTTCTGACAGGTGAGATGTCTCATCTCTCAAAATTAGACCCTGGTATCTTTGCTGTGTGTACACAGAGAAAACAGCATCCAGGGGCTGGGGCAGGAGCCTGGTGTGCCCCGTGCTCCTCCCTCCTCCTGGGCAGGCGGACGACCCCACAGAGGGGCATCTCCCCCTTCCCTGGCACTGCAACTGTACAGCTGGGTACTCAGCAGAAAGTACCTAAAATACGGCAAAGGTTATCCCTGGGAAAAGCAAAAGGGCTTTTCCTTTCCAGGTCTTGAACAACTGAAGCTTTCCAAGGAGTCCCGCGGGCAAAATCTCGCTGGAGCAGCTGAAATCCAGGGTCATTTCTAAGACACAGGGACCCAAACCATGGAACCAGCTCCTTCCTGCAAGTTAAAAGTTCACCTTACTCTGCCTCTACAATATCATGGACTTCATTTACTCACGCAGAAGCCACCTAATTACACCGTGAAGCACTGAAGGGTAACAGAGAGGGGTCCAGAAACATTCCCTGCCTGCACAGGGGTGACAACCACGGCCAAGGACCCTGCTACAGGCAGCAAAGCCTCAAAGAATCCCCGTGGCTGCTCAGAACAACCCGAGTCGGAACCAGCAGCAGAGCTCTCTTAATCCAACCCCTGATTTATGGAGCTGCTGCCCTCCCCTTCTCCTTCCTGCCTCCAGATGTGCTGCCAGCTGTGGCGGCGCCAGCACTGAGACTGAACAAACGCACCCAACCGCACGGAATTGGCATCCCCACGTCCTTCCCGTGGCAGCAGCAGACCCCAGCCTGGCTCTGCACCCAGCAAAACCAGTGGCACCAGTTTGTAACCAAGCTCAGAGACACAGACCATCCAGAACACACCTCAGTACGGGCACTGAGACCCTCCCAGCACCACGGCAGAGCAGAGCAGGCCCTCCAGAGTCTCCAGGCAGCCCAAGGAGAGCAGGAACAGGTCTCCATCCATCGCTGCTTCCCTGCTTGGACCTCCTCAGGGTTCTTGGGCAGCCCCTCCGCCCTGAGCTCGGTTGTCCACAAGCACCACCATAACAAGCACAATTACGAGCGGTGACATCCCTACCTCGATTCCCGTCATGGTCCGCTGGAAGCCTCTTGGAGAGCCGGGGCTTCAACCTCGCGTCGCCATCATGTGATCTGACATCGCGGGGAATTTACTGGGGAAACAAAAAAAAACCCACCAGTGTGAAATGTGACTGTCGATAAAGTAATCCTCAGCAATCAGACAGAATTAATTGTGTGAACATCATTGATCAAACCTACTTAATACACTGGGTTTGTGGAAAGCTGGAATGTAATTTCATTACCAATCTGCTCCATCCTAATGAAATTTCTAATAACACTCTAATTTTGATTTCGGTTAAGGAGAGAATGATGGAAATTTTCTTTTGCTCCCCTTGTAAGGTTTTATTTTATTGGTTTTCTGCAATACTAGGGATACTAATTTTTTTTTTAATTTGACATTTTATTAGCATGGGGTTTAATATAACAACACAGATAAAAAACAAAATTACACAACAGACAAACCTTACAGAAATAGAGTTGATGCCAAACTTAAAGAGCCTAATTTTGAAGAAATTGATTTATTTTATAAGTGGTGATTTGGACTTTTTTTTTTTTTTAAAGTTTTACTTTATTTTTCTGACCTAAAGTGATTTAAATAATACTAGTTTGCAGCTCCTTTTAAGTGGAGTCCTCACAGAACAATGCTGGAGGAGTTCAGCCACATGGGAGAGGCACCAACATTCCTGTGTTTGTAAGGGCTAGATTAGGGTGAGAAGACCCTGGTTCTACCCATGTCAGGGGCAAGGCCCCTTCAGTTTGGACATGACCAAGATTTCACCCTTTGGGTCAAGTTTCAAAAGACACCATTCAGGCTTCCAGACTGGAGCAAAGAGGAGGGTTAGAGGTTAATCACATCGGGAGTGACGGAGCATCAGGCAGGTAACTAAACAGAGGGGTTGGGGATTTGCAGGGGGAGCCCCTGTGTGAGGTGCCCTGTGCACCAGGGTCCTGCCTGCACTACCTGGCACCCCCATCCAGAGGGGATTATAGCAGAGAAAAATGCTGGAATTAAAGAGGAGGAGCAGCAGAAATCAAACCGATAGACTCAAGGATTCCAGCTGGGGGTGAGCGTCCTCCTGCCACCTCTCCCCGCTGCATCCCTGGCTTCCAAGGGAGCAGGTGCTGTGGAGTGCCAGGAAAGAGTGGCAGCCAAGGCACAGACCCTCGGGCCACCCTGCTTTGTACCAGCTGAGGGTACACAGCACCACGTGCAGGCAGCACCCACTGAGGGGGCAGTTTGGGGCAGGACAAGGCCCCTGCCCGTGCTCAGCGCTGCTGGAAGGACCAGGTCCTCCAGGCTCCTGCAAACTGCATTTTGCTGAGGGCAGGGGGGAAAAAGCCAGGAAAAACCAACAGTTTTGTTTCTTTTTCTGCTCCCAAGCACTGAAAAGGCCCAGTGCTGTCTGCAGCACGCACGAGAGGGCAAGCCCTGCTCTCAGAGCATCTGGGTACCGCTGATGGCTCGTCTGGCAGCGCATCCAGAGAATGGAAATCGCCTCTCCCTGGCCAGGAGCCACGTGTGGTGGGATGCACAAGGTGCACACTGGTGATTCACAGGCGTTTGGGGCCTCTGGTTGACGGGACAGGGTGTGATGAGCAGACAAGGGAGCACGGAGCGTGCATTGCTTGCTGCAGGAAGGTGATGCTCTTTGACTGCTGAACTGGGGCCTGTCTCTGGTATTTCCATTTTCAGCAATCTGATGTGTTTTGGTGATTTATTCATGACTGGTGTAGTGAAAAATTGGAAAAGGCTAGCGGGATAGCCATGGCCTGGAGATCCAGCATCTGATTGAGGCTACAACTGAATTACTGTCAGAGGCATCATGCAAGGTTTACTCCGGCGAGTGTGAAGTTGAATCTTTATATTAATAAGTGAACATGAACTATCAGAGAGACTGGCATATGTCTGCTGCCGGGCAGGTCTGCAAAGGAGCTGTCAGATCAAGAGGAAGCTCGAGCAGACAAATGGGGAAGCTCCAGTGCCCCCTTCATGCACTGCAGAGGTGTCTGCTGGTGCTCACCGGAGCCGAGGAGCGGGAGAATTCACTGAGGCACAAAGGCTCGAAGCTGCCTGGGGCTCTGACATGCACTAAATCGCTGGGTGAAAGAAAGCAGGCAGGGGAGGCTTGGCTTTTGCTCCACTGCTTAAGCACAGGTGAAAATCCAGCTCCTTGTTCAGGCTACGCCACGAAAACACAGCGATGAGCACGGGGGGCACGTGGTGACACTGCACGTCGGGTCCCAGCCCAACCAGAAGCACCAGTCCCCAAGAACTGTAACTCAGGGAAACACCTTTAACGTAAACCAAATCCAGGAAGCCCAAACCTACAGCACACGCTCTACAAAAAGGGTATTTTTTTCCCCCCCACTTCCAAAAAAGAGAAGGAAAATGTCCCGGTCAATGCTGGTTGCACCTGTGGGGGTTGCCCTCCCTCTGCAGCCTCAGGATTGGCCCCTTTCAGACCTGCCCCACATTTATTTTCACAGCCTCTGAGCCAGGCTGTGTTTAGATGAAGTTCAGCCTCATAAGCTCCTCCTGCTACCTCTGAGCAAAAACATTCCAGAGAAGGCGAGGCGAGGCTGACCATGGGTTGGCAGTGGTCATGCACCAGACCTCTCCTGAGGTAACACCCCTCTTGGAGACGAGATCCCTCCTATTATTGGTGGGTTATAATCCTCCTACTGCTTTCTCCTCAGTCCCACTGCACTTTGCTAATCATTAACTCCATCGCTGTCCTTGGCGAGATGCAGAAAAGGGACTTTCTCCTCCCAGAAAGGCAGGAGAGCAGATTTCCAAATAATTTACGGCTCCAACGAAGTTGCAGAGCGGCAACCAAGTATGCAGGAAAGGTTAGGGTGAAAAATTATTTACAAAGTGAATGCCCTGCAGACACTTGTACTGGACAACAATTACGGCACCTTAATTAACTGAAATTTAGTTCACCCGTCGACTGAGGCATGTCCAGTGCTAAAGTTATGCCACTGCTGCTGTCTACGACTGGTTAATGAATATAAATCAGATGGTTTATAGTTAGTGAACATGTAATAGGCTTGCAATGAGTTGAATTCCAATGCAAAATGCCTGGGGATAGGAACATGCCATCCATAAAATATATATAAATAACAGATTTACATTTCTACAAGGGAAAAAAAAACCAAAGCTATCTTGGTATTCTCCCAGCTTGACAGACCTGTGCTCCAGTTCTCAGAAGAGACACTGGATCGATAAGGAGGAATTTAGGAGTCTGGTCACCCAAGGTGCAGCGAATGAAAAGCCCAAACCCTTCCGTGCCCTCCACGTTTTTCCTTGCTGGCCCCTGAGCCCTGCAGGTTTGTCCTGTGCCCGTTCAGAGCTGCCTGGGAGCAGTGCCCGAGGGGCAGGAGCTGAAGGTGACTCCTGAAGGTGCTGCTGCCAGAGCCTGAGCAGAGGCAGCTGAGACCACCAGAGAGAGCAGTGCTGCCTTTGCTGGGCTCTGAACCGACACCCAGGGGCAGTGGGGGGAAGCAGGGCCGTGCTTTTCCTACAGCTCCTTCTGGATGAACCTTAACTGAGATCACAAGGGAAAAAGCAGCCAGCTAAGGCTCCATCTCTAGAGATAATTCAGGTTAAAAAAACCAACAACTACAACACCCTCCCCCTTCTTCTGCAGTCAGTCATGAGTGCAGGTTGCAAGCAAGCAAATCTCTGCAAGACTCTTACTTGAAAAAAACCCTCTGTTTTGGTAGGCCTGGCCTAAGAGCTCCTGCAGCTGGGTAAAGCTTTACCCAGCCTTGGCAGCATCCAAGGTGTTGTTCCAAGTCAGGGATGGGAGGCTGTTGATATTTGGGGTGCACTGCAAAGGAGCCTCTCACCCCCCTCATGGCAAATAAAGCTCCTTTGGGTTGCTCTGTGCTGGAGTGCACAGACAATGAGATGCCCCAAATCCCAAACTCCTGGGGAGTTGTTGGCCCAAAGTAGGAATAGCCATCAAAAAGAGACCCAGTGTCAAAAAAAAAACCCTGTCTCAGCTCTTTACATTTCCTTGCTGCAGAAGCAAGAAATTGTGGACTTTATTTATTGCACAAATTAGGTACAAGAAAATTATTTTCTTAATGTGAGACTTGATGAATGTTCTCAACTCTCCACCCTGCTAGGAAGAGGGGGTTACAATGAAAATTATTTACAAAGCATGTGCTACCCTGCAGGGATATTTATTCAGGCAGGGGATGTTTCCGCAGATTTTGTTGACAAAGGCAAATCAAATTACATTTTTGCGAATATTGCAACAGGCATCTTGATTTGCTATGGACATCAGCTGGCTCCTGACAAAGCCTGGGAAGCAGCTCGGGCCCAGCACCCTCCAGGCACCTACAAAGGTGGTGATTTTTGGGAACAGATGGATAAAAGGTTCTCCAAGCTGTTCGTGTGCTCCTAAATATCGATTTCGAGGGTTTATTCCATTAAAATGTATGTTAAGTGTTATAAATATGAGGTTCAGGTTGAAGATGGTTAATGGCTGTGGGAGCAAGGTGAGCTCTCAAGAGACCCTGCAGGGCCCCCAGGTGGGATCACAGTTCACAAGCAGGGGCAGGGCTGGAGCCTGTCCACCACGGGAAGGATGGATCCCACCTCTGCCTCTCTCTTACTGGGGCTCAGGTTGCCCATCTGACACAAATCCTGCGGTAAAGTATGGGCTACTGGTCTCAAAATCCAACATAATGGCATTAACTGTGATACATAAAAAGCCAGATTAGATAAATCTCTCAGGATTGAACAATCCAAGCGTTTTGTGCCATGCTGCATTGTGAGTGTTTCTGGTTGGTGACACCCAAGGTTAACCTGGGATCTGACACAACTCTGCCCACAACTGCTGGGTTGGGAATGGTTTGGGAAGGACACAAAACCCCCTGTGGACTTACAAGGTGGATTCTCACAGTGGGAAGAAATGGTTGAGAGCTCCTTGCGAACAGGAAAATCGCTTCAGTGCAACATCGTTGATCCCCTCTGATTAAACCTGTGGGTCTTAAACTTGGTCTTCAATCAGGTCTCTGAGAAGTCCCAACAGATTACAACATCCCTGTGCTTAGCCATCATAATGACTTGCAAGTGATTAGCTTAACCAGCATTTCACCCAATTCAATTTCCATGGATGGCCCATACGTACCAAGAAAGACGTTCACATTAATTTTTACATAATTAAATCAGGAATGACCCCGGTGCCAATGAAATAAAACCTCAATTCTTCCTGGGCTTCAGTGCTCTCGTCTCAGCTTTAACCCTCAGAACACAAGGCTGACTCGGCTGGAAGGGACAGATGTGGCTCTGGATGCTCTTCCACGCCTCTTCCAGCCCCTTTGCCATTCCCAGGCTGAAGGACCCCAACATCACCCACCCTGTTCCCAATTCCCCACCACAGCAGCAGAAAACTCCCTTGCATGGACAATCCTGCACCTCGTTTCAACTTTTATAGGGGGACACACGAATTTTCTAGGAAAAGCCTAAACGAGGATCACAACAAATCAACAAGCCTCCCATGAGCTATGGCCCAACTCCATGATTTCCAAGGAGCCCTTGCCCTCCTTCCTGTCCACTGCCATGACTCACAATTTGTTTCTCAGTCCATCACGAGCTGCAGTAGGTCCTGAACACTTGGAAAACCAAGGGGGCAATAAGGGGGTGGAGGTCAGGTCTTCCTGCAGGTCCCCTCCCAGGAGAAAACCTCCTTTCCTTGGCAGCCCATCCCAACAGCCCCAGGAACTCCCCCCAGCCCTGATTCCTGCTCCCACCGCTCCGTGCTGGGGTCCTGACCACTCACTGGGATGTGAGCTTGGACTCTGCAAGTTAACGAGGATAATTACCATGAGTTTCATTAAACAACCCCCCTTTGGAGGCGGCAGCGATTACTCACTTCTACTGTAATTTTAATTGGTGGGCAAACATGATCTTTGTGGAGACAAAGCCTCATTCTTCTCTCTCTTGTAACAGTTTAAATCAATACTAACCCGCGGCTGCTTGGAAATATTTAATGAAAACTGTTTTGACAGAAAATTGGATTCTTGATGAGACAAAAATATTTGTTTTCAAGGGGAAAAGTTTCACTTTGTTGAGAAGCCAAAACTTTTTCAATTTTAACTGGAAGGTCAAATCGCATGATGCAACCCTCCCCCTTGTTCAACCTTTGCTGCTGATAGCCTGGATAAATGGAGGGTGTGCAGCAACCACAGGGATGAGATCTCATCCCAGGCTCTTGGGGCTGTTGGTGGCACTCGTGGAAGTCTCTCTGCAAGGGACAACGATCACAACCTTCATGGTGTGACTGATCCTGCTGTGACAAACACAGGGGACCGAGGGCACGTGGCAGGTCCCAGAAGGAGGAGCAGGAGCTGGTGCAGTGGCACGGAGTGAGCACACACATCACAGCAAACCCCGCGCCCGGGGGTTTTGCCTTGCGCGTTCACCTTGAGGTGAAATTAGCGATGGCAAAAAAACACCTTACTCAGGTCTTGGCTAATGATTATCCCATTAAAGAATCAGCTGACATAATATCATTTGGTGGGTTTATAAACCTCAGTGACAACAAGACTGATGAGACCTAAAGCCCCGACAGCTCGGGCTGCCCAGAGAGGAGGAAGGTACAAGAATTTGCTGGTTTACCGGATCGTGAATTCCATGGGACTAAAAAAACACAATCAAATAATCCTCAGCAAGGCAGGTAACCTCTGCCTGTCCCCAGAAACACACAGGCACTCACACCCAGCCCTCCCACTCGCTGGCACCTTTCCATCAAGCCTAGAAAATGCAACTAGAGCAAGTCACAGCGAGCGGCCGGGCTCACCCGCTCCCCGCACCTCGGCAGGGCTGCAGCGGCCCTGGGGGAACTCTCCAAGGTGCTGAGCCCCCCTGGAAGGACCCAGAGCCCCCCACTGAAGATTTCTGCTCAGTGACCCCCAGACCACCACACCCCTGAGGAGTGCTGAGTTTGGACTCTGCGAGCAGCAGCAGCACCAGATCATACCCCGGCTCAGCCTCCGCCAATTAGGGACAAGGTGAGGTCAACCCAAAAAGTCACTCACACGGCGAGAGTGTCTGGTACAATTAGCCCATTTAACTAAAAAGAAAAAAAAAAAAAAAGCGTGGATGCTGCAGTTCCTCTCCTTTCCCACATCCCTGCACCGAAGACATTGATGCTGGCAGGACAAAACACAACCTCAAACGACATTCACCGCGCTTGTGAAGCTCAGAGATATTTGGGGAGCACACAGGGCCTGTTTTGCTCATCTTAAACACTCACACGAGAAATGGCCAAGCACTTGGCTTCCACTATGGTTTATGAATACACACACACACACATATATATACATTTTTAAATTAATTTTTTTTACAACTGTACCAAAAAAATTAGCCAAATAAAATAAAGCCTTGGCCTGAGGCACTGCTGTATCCTGGCATTCCATATTATGCATTTTAGAAAGGGGGGGGTGGGGCAAAAGAAGGAAAAAAGGAGCTTGCTTTCCCCCCACCCTTGCCTGGGTGTCATGAGCAAGAAATGAGCAGCTGACCTGAGTTTGAATTTAGAGTGTTCATTAATAGGATATTATGCCATATGCTCAGCACACTGTCTTTTTTTTTTAATGCAGCCGCCAATTTGAGAGAATTTCTAATTAGTAATGGTATAATGAGAGTATTCAGAGGCTAATGTGGTGGGTGGGGAAGCGAAATAGATCGCTTGGTGTGGACTGGAAATATTTCTGTTCGAATTCCTGGTGAAATAATGACCCGCCGTAAAAGGCTGCGATCTTTGACAAATGAAGGACGCTCGGGGAGGTTACATTAACTGCGGAGGGAGCATTTATCAGAGCGGGGGGAAAGGTGAGACAATTTGGGCAGGCCCAGCTTAATGCAGGGAATGGCTGGGAAGGAAAAACATTGGAGCTGGGGCTGGGCTGCAGCACAAAGGAGGCCCCGGGTGGGAGAGCCCCGGCGGGAGGAGATGCCCGGCCGGGTGCTGGGAGCCCCTTCCCAAACCCCCGTGGGCTTTCACCCTCTCTGCCACGCAAAACACAGCAGGATACAGGTAAATATTCAGGAGAAGAAACCCCCTCTGAGCCCAGCAGCTGCCCAGTGGCTGCTCTGTTGGTGTCTGAGCCAGGGGTGCACGGGGGGTGATTGGAGTCGGGGACCAGGGAGATGTCCAGGCTGCCCAAAATGCCTCTGGAAAGTGCCTTTGCTGTGTATTTGGGGGGTCACATCACTTACTGTCAACTCTTACAGAGAACTAGGATTAACAAGGCATAGATACAGGTGGGTGTTTTGTGGGAACTTGGTGATATAAAGTGTCCAATGTATTTTGAGTAAAATAAAGCTTTGGATTTTGGGAGCTGGTGGAGAGCGGTGTCTGAGGCTGACACGTGCTTTACCCTCCCTGCGGGGTATGGGCAGGAGATAAAACTACATAAACCGTGGCACAGGTCCAGAAGAGTCCATCCTAAAATCTCAGAGCATATTTCATTTCAAACTAAGTAAGAATTTTGTCTCCCAGCCCATCTCGTGGCGTGGGGGCTGTGATTTTTACAGAAGAGAAAAGGGACACGTTTTCAGTGGTTTGCAACAAGTCAGGCTGCAAGACAGAAAAATGCTCCTTCCCATATTAAAGAAACATAGAACTCAGAAGTTGTAAAGGAAATTGGAAAACAAAACATTTTCCCAGGAGAACAGGGGTTTGTTCTGGGGTGGATACAGGATTGGGCTGTCCAGTCTAACAGCACAAACCCATTCCTTTGGTTTCAGAGGGAAATTCCCAACAGTGATGGGGAAAATGAGAGTGTGGTAAGCTTAAAACAAATAAAAATAATGAAGTTATTTTCTTTCTCCCACCTCCCATCCAGCACTAAGTCACTTCTCAGGGAATACACCTCACGCTGCAGAGGACAGCGTTCCCAGCCTCCGGAATGCCGTGGCTCCTACACGCAGCCTCTGCACGAACACATGCAGATTCCTTCAAATGAACCATCATTAATTTGCCTTTTGATTGGACCAATTAGATCTTTACCACCGTAGGAAATAATTTTTCACTAACGATTAAGCCGCAGAGCAGGAGTTTCCCTCTCCTGTGGAAGGGTTTTACTGCATTCCCACCTCACCTCGGAGAAAGCCACTGAAGTTCTACAGCCCTGGGCTCTCCCCGGGGCCCCCAGAGCTTCTTCTCCCTGTTGTGACACACGTGGATTTTACAGAAACAGGTGCCACAGGAATGAAGCAGACTGAGATGGGCAGTAAATCACAGGATCCCAGAACGGTTTGGGTTGGAAGAGACCTTAAAGATCATCCAGTTCCACTCAATCCTGGCCTTGGACTCTTCCAGGGATGGGGCAGCCACAGCTTCTCTGGGCAACCTGTGCCAGGGCCTCCCCACCCTCACAGGGAAGGATTCCTTCCCAATATTCAATCTAAGCCTGCTCTCTCTTTCAGTTTACAGCCATCCCCTCTTTCCTGATGGGGGATTGGTGCACATGGACCAAGCAGAGCCCCAGCCCAGGCTGGGTGTGCAGGGACCGGCCGAGCCGCCACGCGCTCCGGGATTGTGTAAACCCTGCTTGGAGAATTAAATATTCATAATGCTCATATTAGATTCTAGAGCACCTTTTAGGAAGAAATAAATGAGATTTGCTTTAAAAGAAGGAAAAAGGCACAGGGGCCATGTAGAACCAAGCCACAGCTTCATAAATAATATGTTTTTATGCCAACACTCAACAATTAAAAGGCTTAAGATTCGTTTTGGGGAATGAATCAAGCTTAAAATTCATTCTCCTACCCTCTTCCACGTGCACAGGAAAATTAATGCATTCACCCAATATATTTTTAGAAGGGATTTATTCCTTGCTCTCACGCCATCCTTATTTTCCAGAGTAATAGATGTGAGTGGCGGAGTGTAAGCAAGGTTTTTTCCCCTTCTTTAAAGTAAATCTCCATCTTGTTGACAGCCGTGCCCAAATCTGTCAGGGCTGAAGGCTCTGCATCGTCCAGCTTGTCTCTATCCTGAGCTGTGCTCCCTCTCCCCGTGCCTGGGAAGCCAGCAGGGACAAAGGCACGGTGCAAACAGGGGCACCAGGACGGGCTGGCATTGCTGGCAACTCCATTTCCCACCCATCCCAACCCCTGGGTAAGGGAGAGGATGGAAGTGGCACAGGCCATGCTGGTTGTTGGGAGGTAACAGGCTCCCTCTGCCCCACTGTTCCCACCCCCCAACCCCACATGCCACCAGGAACATCCCCCCAGCTCATTTCACAGCCCATTAGCCAGAAATAAATATTAATATAATACGATATTATTCTGATGAAAGTGAAAAATGTGACTATAATAAGGCTATCGTGTTCTACTTGGATTAATATGCCTGTTAATTAGCAGCAGTTCCTGTGGTCCTGCAGCCCAGCGGGTGGCCCGTGGTGAGCAGCACTCACTGTTCACCTTCAGGAGCTTCCTGAGCCTCAAACCTCCCACATACCCTGGGCACTTCCTCCCCAAAAGGGTTGAACACCCAAACTTCAGGTATTTTTCATTCCACAGCCTGAGCAGTTACAGGAAAGAGCCCTCCAGTCCTGCCAAATGTTTGAGTTTGCAAAAAAGACCCCAACAACCAAAGAAACCCGAACCAACCAACCCCATGCCCCTCTGTTCAACTCAAAATGGAACTTCCTATTTAAATAAAAAAAAAAAAAATCCATAATCTCAAAGCTGAATGTCATAGTCACCCTTGATAAAATAAATTTGGTCCAAAATTCAAATTGCAAAACAGAAAACTCAAAAATGCCATTCTCAAGTTGCCAAAGGGAAACCTTCTTTTCCTGCCACCAAAAAATTAATTTCTGATTTATTTTTTTCTCCTGCCTGAAAGCACTATCCTAACTCAGCCTGAACTTCAAAAGGGGTTCTGTCACCCACAAATCCCATTTCTGTGACCGAGCTGTCCATTCAAAGAAGTCCCTTTCCCAAAACTCCAGCTTGATGGCTGTGCTGCACCCAAAGGCCACCCCGGAACGTGCTGGATTACGGCACCATCAACCCAAACCAGCCCCAGCCCACCTTGGTTGCTCATTTTTGCCAAAATATCCTGCTCCCCCTCACCTTTTCATTAAACTTCCCACCCCAGCTTTGCAAACTTTCCGCACCTCTTCCGACCTGACCCACAAATTCCCACCAAACCACTGCCCAGGGAGCGTCTGCTCCTTCCCGCCGCGTGTGCGTCCTCCTGGGAGGTGGAACGGATAAGCTGACACCTCTGAGGAGGTCTGGGGATGAAAAATGTTATAGATGTGACAAATATGTGTCAGCACAGCCCCGAGGCTGGCAGCTGCCGTGCCCTGTCCCGAGCCACCCACGCCGTGTTCGCTGGGAATACGGGCTGGGAAGAGCCTCGTCCCAGGGAAACGCCACAGCTCCTGCCAGGGCTCCTCTCCCTTTAAAATGTTACTTGAGAAGTTTTTGCCAGCTTTTTACTTTGCACAGCCTGGTGCTGTTCATTTTAGGTTTGTTAGAAATGTTCTCCAGCTGAATACTGAGTGAAATAAATTCAAATCCTACTCTGCAAATGACACTGCACATAAATATTCAGTAAATTAGCAGCACACTTTTATAGATTTATCAGTCATTGCTGGCACAGAATGACAGGCAATGTTGTAGCTGAAATATTAATGCTGACAAATTAATGATTTCTGAGTAAATGATGTCATTTTTGCACCGTTTCATTAAAATTTACTCACTTTCAATATCAGCTTCATTTCTACGCCAAAAAAAAAATTAAAATCATTTTCATTCTCTCTCTCTTTTCTCTTTCCCTCTAGGAGCCTGTTTTGGACCCAAAGGGCGTAAATTTCCTACACCCCGAGGAAGAAGAAGAGGGGCTGAAGTTTGAGGGGAGGGCAGGGAGTGGAGCTCTGTGCTGCTCCTGTCCCACCCTGGGTGGGAGACACATCCTCTCCCTGCCTGGAGCCCCAACTGGACCCTATGGAACAACCCCGTGCCTTTGCCAGGACCCCTTTGGTGCCTTATTCATCCTAGAATAAGCAGAGGGGAAGAGGGGGAGGTTGGGGTGTCCCTCCAGCCAACCCTACACACACCAAGAGGTCAGTGGATGGAGCAAAGGCTCTCCCAAAAGGCAGGGAAGCTCTCCCAAAAGGCAGGGAAGCTCTCCCAAAAAGCTGAGAAGCTGTCCTATGTGTTCCCCAAAGCAAAGGGGTGGGCACCTGTGGGGTTCACAGCAGTTTTGAGAAGAGAAAGCTGTTTTCACCCACAGGGAATCTTCCTCCCCGGAGCCTTTGCCACCCTCTGCCATCTTTAATATGCCACATTGGGTATTTTTGGCAAATTACCCCATCAAAATCTTTCCTGCCATGTCTGTCATCCTGGACAGGACTGGCGACATCTCTGACAGGTGACTGACAAAGACAGTTGCAGTGGATAAAAAATAAAAAAAAAAAAAAGAAGAAGAGGGGGGAAAAAAAGGAAAAGGGAAAAAAAAAAAGGCAGAGAGAGAGAGAGCAAGAGAGAAAGAGCCCAGAGAAGGTTTTACCCAGGGTTCCCTGGGCTGAGCTATATCAGTCAATCTCCGGGCTAATTCGTGTCAGTACTTGTTTCCTATCTCCTTGAGTCTCCAGCGGAAGGTTGATAAAATTGAAGTGGAAATGAAGTTGGATGCACAGGAGGATACATACAACAATAGCCTGGTGAAATGGGTTTGTATCCCTGATACACTCTTTGGAGCATCAGGATTCGTGGTGACCTTGACAGTGTCCTTGGGAGAATAAAATAAAAATAAAAGGGAGAATTTCTATCTGCCAGAAGAAATTTAAGCAACATTTACCACGTCGGCTCTGTGGCGTGAGGGAGCGACGCCGGCTCCCGGCATCGCGTACCCGGATTATTTATCCAGCGGGAATTTGTGTTTGCACAAGTACTTCCCCAGCCTATCTGTCTAAAATGCAAAGAGAGAGCCTGGCTAGAGCTGTGTGTGATGCCATCTCTGGCAAGAAAGTCTCTGTTGCCTCAACCAGTTGTTGATGGATAGAAGAGAACTTGTGACAGTTTAAATAAAGCGCGGCTCGCAGCGGGTGTGCAGCGTGTTCCTCTCCAGGTGTCAACACCACGTGAGCACAACCTCTGAGAGAAACTCCACCAGGGCACTCGTGGCTAAATACAAGGTGGACCTCTGTCTGCCAGCCCCCTCAAAAGAAAAACATTGGGAATAACTGTGGTGGTGGGAGTGGGAGAGGGGGAGAGAGCCCATAGAGGTGCTGAGAATGTGGGAAAAGGGGAGTTGCTGTGAAGAGCAGATACCAACAAATATTAAATGCCAAGAGGCAGCAAGTTTGCTTTAGCTGCTTTTTCTGTTATTTACAGGTCCCATAGACCTTGGGCTCAGTACTGACACAAGAACATACACCTGAGGAAACACAGCTGGCATCAGCACCTCCCTTGGCTTTTGCAAAGACCTTCACGCAAGACAGATTTGAAGTGGCACGTTTAGGGCCCTGTGCCCAAGAAGAGGCTGTTCCCAGAACAGGTGCAGAAAATTGAACAAAAATCATTTAACAACATCCAAACAAACAGACCCTGAGAATGCTCAGAGCAACATCAGCTTGGATACCCTGGAAAACGGCAGCTTCTCGTGGTTTGCCTGAGCCTGGCTCTTAGTCACGGAGTGGAGTTAAGACTCTGTGCCTACCAGAAATTAACCCAAACCTACAATAACCCTCTGGAAGGGCAGGGCAGCACCCTGGGGCAGGTGCACCCCGAGCAGCAGCACCCAGTGTCAGGCTCCCTGGACCTGGCTAATAAAAACCAGCTGGGTTTTTCCACCCCGAGCGCTGTGAGAAACTGATGACAACCTGTTTGACCGCTGACCTCTGAACTTGACCCCCTGCTAATACCTTCAGCTGCTGATTGTCATGGGTGGCTGGCAGAGCCCTTTGTCTTTTGCTGTTTTGGAGTCCAGACAGATAAATGATTTCTATTTGTCCTTTGGCGCAACGGAAGAGCTGATCGATATTATCCACGAATGATGTCAAGGATTTGTCGCCACAGCTTATGAATGACAAAACACTACCCAAAAAAACACCTTTTGGGGCAAAAGATTGAAAGCTGGAAAGGTTTATTGATTTTTGCTTTCTTAAATAGCAGCTCAAGCCACAAAAGAGAAAACGAAAAGCTTTGTGTGCTAAAATGCAGCAAAAAAGCTTCCTCGAGAACAACGATTAGATCAGCTCTTGCATTTAAGTACTGTATGCCTTGCCACAGTCAACTGCTCAATTTTGTCTGCTAAGCCCACTGCAATTTCCCCCCCATTTTTCCTTATTTCAAAAGCAGTTGTACAGTGAAACACTCTGGAATAAAATGCATCTCTGCTTTTGGCCACTGGTCAGTGAGGAGAAGGCAACGCATCTCCCGTGTGGGCAGGCAGAGAGCTCAGGAGAGCAGGAGAAAAAGCTTTTAGTTCCAAGGGCTGGAAAGGTGGGCTCAGGCCCCACCTGTGCCCCAGCACATCCCTGTGCTCCTCTCGGGGTGAGGGATGCTCTGGCTGCACAGCACTCACAGGATCATGGAATGGTTTGGGCTGGAAGGACCTTAAAGATCATCTCCTTCCAACCTCCTGCCATAGGCAGAGCACTTTCTACTGGACCTTCCTTCCTAAACCCACAACGTGTATCAAAAGATCACAGCACAGGACATTTCCTGAGTAAACACTAATTTAGGAGGGAGTTGACAAAATGAAAAGGGTCCCCTCAAACATCTACCATGGCCCCGGTTTTGTGCCTCCTCTGGAAAAAGCAACGTTCAGCTTCTCCAGGAAAACTTGCAGTTAGGCCACACAAATGACGTTTAAGGGGGTAAAGAAACCTAGAGCAATTCTAAACCCCAAATGCTCGTGGAGATGAGGATCACTAGACTAATATGAATTATGAGGAAAGGGAAGAGCAGAGATGAGACAGTCTTGATCCAGCTCCCTGGAGCCAAGGAGGGCATGTGGGCAGATCTGGGGGGGAGCACAGCAAAGGGTGCTGAGCTCAGGGCACAGCCCCAGTGCAGGGGATCTTTTCCCACCAGACCTTTCCATTCCCAAGCTTTACACCGCTCACCTCTCTGGCCAAAAAAAAAGCTTCAAAACTCCGGGCCAGCCCTAGATGAAACCAGAGAGTTTCTCCCAGCTCCCACCCGGTCCCAGCCCTGCTGGAAGCTCAGTGAACCCTGCCCAGCCCTCAGGTTGTGATAAATGCCTGCTGGGGGTCAGAGGGTTTGGTTTTGGCGGCACCACGCCGGCTCCAGGGAGGGCATCACCTTGGTTTGAAAGGCTGGAGCTCCCCAGGGTGAGGGGAGGCTTCTCCTCCCAGCATGGTTCATCTGCACCGCTAACAAAACTCAGCAGATATTTTTGTTTGGGAACTTTGACCACTGAAATGAGACAGCCCTTGGAAGCGCTTCTGCTGCGAGGACACAGAGAATGTAAAAGCACGGGGAGTGAAAGGGACCTCACTTGCTGCTCTGAGCAAGTTTGCTGAGCCAGTTCAGGAGGAACAGGGTGCTGTGTGACCCGTGCTCCTCCAATGAGCCCACACGAGCCTACTGAGGGGTCCAGGAGCACTCACCTCCTGGCTTGGAGGCCTGTCATGGCCATTACAAACGATCCAAACCACTGAATGCTCTCTGGCCACGTCGTTCCTCTTCCCCCCACTTTGAGCTTTTATTTTGATCTGCCGAGTGTGTCCCAGCGCCGGTGCCAAAGGAAGTTCCCGAGACAATGTGCACTGTGTTGTGCCCATGGCACTCGCCCTCCTCATTTGTACTCCTTGGGTCGCTTGACAGCTCGTTTCCCTAAATTTACAGAGCTCACATTTCATGTATGTATTATTCATTATGAAAGGAGCTAAATTCCTGCACAATATCCTGAATGGGGGCATAAACTGATTTAAGCACCTGGCTGAGGGGCTGGGCAGCTCCAGCTCGGGGCTCTCCATCAGATCCTCGTTGAAAGGCACAGCCTGGCTTCTTCTTTCAGAATTGAAAATTAATCAAAAACGCCTTAAACCTGAACCCAGCCAGCAAAGAAAGGATCCGAGGATCTCTGCTCATCCCTGGAAAACTTGGCATGGCCTTTCCTGCTAGTGGTGTTTCACACCCCGCTTGCGGCAGCAGAGACGCTTTTAAGAAAGTGTTTCCTAAGTAATAAAACGTCTCCAAGTGCGGGGATTAGACATAATCCAATTTCTTTATCAAACAGAGATGCCATCGTGGCCTTTGAAACACAAAGGAAGAAGTTCCCTGGCTGTTTTCCATCTCACAATTATATCACATAACACACCCGCCAGAGGCTCGGCCGGCGCCGCAGACGCAGCACCGCGACAGAACGAGGAATGGAAAGGGCTCGGCCTCCCCCGCCACCTGCTCGGGCTCCCGCATAATCTGGGAGAGAGGGATTAATCCCCACGTTTTCCTTCTCCATCTGCATTGCATCAAAGGCACAACCCCTGTCAATCCCGAGCCACACAACCCACGCGTAGGAGCGGGAAACACCCCCTGCTCCGCCGCAGATTTCGCGGCGACGAGCGCGAGGCTTTCTTTAGGGGTCTGTTTGTTTAATTCAGCTTTTACGCACGGATAAAGCGTTCTGTGAAATTTCCACCGTGGGGTGTTGTAATTAAAACTGGGGAACTCGATACAGGCAGGCAACTATTGCAGGCCGTTTGGTTTTGGGTGCCAAGCGCTTTCCAAAGGAGGTGCAACTCGGAGAGATCCTTGTCAGTTGAGAAGTGCATCTGGTTAAATGACAAGGATACTTCTTACCCCACAAAAAGAGGGAAATAAAAAGAAAAACGAATGGCAAAACAAGCAAAAAAAAAACCAACTCCACTTTGTAGAACCTCCAACTGTTCCTTGATGCCCAGGAGCTGTCATGTTCTTCCAACTGATCTACTTTCCCCTCCACTTATGAGCAATCAGACTTAGAAATGGAATTTCTCACGAAATAGAACCCTGGCACTCCAGCTGCAGGTTCAGAGGAGGTTTCTCTACAGAACTGGCTATTCCCCATGTACCAGAGTAATGAAATATCCCAGGAGCTGTGGTTTCGGAAGCTCGACCTCGCCAGCCCAAAGGAGGAGTTGGGTGCTGGCCCAGGTGCAGAGTGGGGTTGGAAGCATTCCCACATTTCTGGAAGAGGAGCTGGCAAGAAGAGGAGCCCCATATCTGCCCCCCCCCTTCTCCAAAAACTCACTGCAAGTCCATGTAACAGATTGACTCCGAGTGTAGCTCTACAGCCAGAAAATCTCAGATCTTAATTTTACAATATCAGCCTCCATTCTATTTGACATCGATTTTTTCCACTAAGTCTCAGTGCAAATCCACGAATCAGCCCATGCACGATAGGAGAATTAGAAATAAAACTTAAATATTTTCACGATTCTTTTTCTGGACCCGGCAGCAAAACCTCAGCAAGTCACCAAAAATCTTCTGAGGAAACACGTTCCCTTGAATTTTGCTCCACCCTTTGGTAGGTAGGATTACATAAAGAAGCCGTGTAAGGGACTTGTATTACAGAGGAGGGTTGGTGGGAATAGAGGAGCACTGGGGAGCACCAGGCTTGTCCTTCTTCCACACTGACCGATTTCTCTGTCATTTTATCTGCCCAAGTGGGAGCCCAGGCACGGGACGACAGCCCGATGTGAATTAGTGCAAGGGCTATTCACCACCTGTTTGAACTGTCAAGTTATGTGGGAAAGCATATCAATTAACGGCCCTGATTATCTCATCAGACTTCCCATCTGACAAAACAGTCACCCCCTTTCCAGCCTAATCCCCCCGGAAAGCCCCGTCCGGGGCCGGGTGCGGGGCGGCGATGCCCGTGCACTCCACTGTGTGCAGCCGAGGAGTTTCACCCTGCAGACAGCAGGTATTTGGGTTGGATTCCCAGGGGCCTCCTATGTTCCCTTTTAGCTCAAAAAGCTGGGACACCGGCCAGGAAAAAGGACCTCCCGTGACCTGCTCTTAACCCCCGAGGAAAGTTACACAAACTCTTTCACGCTTCGCTGGGATCGCTGTGTAGGAGTTGGCCAAAACAATACTTTCCCTTGTGTTTGCCTACCTTATTAAATATCAATTAATATTTATGGAAGTTTATAAACAGTGCAGCTTTGGTTTCAAGGGTGCTTAGAAATCTGATCTCCTCCTCCTCCTCTCCCTTCCCCCAGCAGCATTTCTCCTGCTCACTGCTGCATGGTGAGAGCTCTGCTCCTCCTCCGAGGGCTCCTGGGGCTGGGGGGCTCCTGGGGCTCCCACCCAGCTCTGTTCCCTTGCTACCTGCAGCCCTTCAGGGCACCCCAGACCTCCCATCCTGCTCATCCTCTGCAAAAGTCCGAGGCCAAGTGAGACACGGCGGCACAGACAGGATCAGGCCTGATGGATTTATACCAACTAATCTGTATTTATTGCAAGTCCATCCCCCCACCTTTTTTTTTTCCCCCTATTGACACACTACTTTGTTTTAAATTATGTTTAATTTAAAGGATTTTTCTGTACCCTTATTTCCTAGGAAGAGCCTTTCTAAAAGGCTCCCGCTGATTAATTGTCGCTGGGCTCCTGCCAAGTGTTGGAAGTTTTACATGTAAAGAGAAAATACGTCTCTCTCCACTCGCCCGGGCCTTTTCTATTTGGTACTTCAGACTATTTTACAAACATATGGCCTGTCATTCAAGCCAGAGAGCACCATCCTGCTGTCAATATTTCCCTCCCCATCACCAAGATTAACATCAGAGGCTCCGGCGGTGGGGGCTGGGGGTCTCGCCTCTCACCCCAGCACCACACTGCTCCTTGCCATGCAGCAAACACACTCCCTGCAACAACCCAATGCCACTGAGAAATTGCTCCTGCTCCTGCTTTCACTCCTCTGCTTATTTTTACCAGATAAATCAACATAGCACAGATGTTCATTGCCCCATTTTTCACAGTCCCTTTTAAATTTACTCTTTATTATTTGTAGCAACTTGGAATACTTGAAGTTTAATAATATAAAAAAACAAGGATTTTTTTTTTTTTTTGCCTGCCCTTGGCTTACCCTTCACGTCAAGCTGAGCACTGCGGTTCCTACAGTGGGGTGTGACACCACCATGGCAGAAACTATAAAATATTACAGAGTTCGCTCTCCTTTTATTTTGCAAACACAGACCACAGCCAACACTGCCAGTAGCACAAGCTGACCTGCTGCTCCCACAGCCAGGGGGCACAGAGGGCAGGAGGCCACGGGGATGGGCAGGGGGAGTCTGGGGATGGACACGAGCCCATCACAGCACCTTGGGCAAAACATTTTGCTGCTCTGTCCCTGAGCATCTTTGTGTGTGAGACATCACAGTTATAGAATGGACCTCAAAGCTCATCTCCTTCCAACCCCCTGCCATGGGCAGGGACATCTCCCACTACCCCAGGTTGCTCCAAACCCCGTCCAACCCGTCCTTGGACACTCCAGGGTTGGGGCAGCCACAGCTTCTCTGGGCAACCTGTGCCAGGGCCTGCCCACCCTCACAGGGAAGAATTTCTTCCTGATATCTAATCTAACCCTGCCCTCTGTCAGATAAAGCAACACCTCCCCCACCTCAGGTGAGACACATCAAAAAAGCACCGTCCCTAATGCCATCTCCTCCCTGAGCACCCCCTGCATGGAACAGGCACCTCTGGCTGAGCTGCCAAGGCTGGTGGCAGCTCCTCTCACCTCTCTGGGGAAGGTGGCTGGTCTCTTGACCATGGTGAGCGATGCCAAGGCACAGGAAAAGGAGGCAAAGAAAAGCAGCAGCAGCCCCGGCGGCTTATCAGGAGGGCTATCACAGGGACCATCTGAAGGCCTTTCGATAAGAGGGTGTCAGGTTTAATACATCAGACAAACCTGTGTGCTTGGCCTGCCAGACCATGGAACCCGAGAGTTTAAGAGGAGAGGGGATTTAGGGCTGGATTCCTTTCTGGGCTTCCAAAAATAAACTTCTTCAAGCCCGTTTTAAAAAGCAACGCTCATCAGAGGGAACGGAGTTTGGGAAAATCTGCTACATTTCTGCAGGCACACGGAGGATAGTAAGGAATAGCCAAGAAAAAACAAAACAAACAAAACAATCCCTGCCAGCAAATGAACCCCTTAATTTCATGCCCTGTTGTTATTTTTCTCTCCCTCTCTCCATATTCACCCCCCAAACCCATCACCATTTAATGCAGAAAAGTCGCCGCGATGTTTCAACAGCTCGGATCAATAGCAACACCACCACCACCACCCCCTTTTCCATCTTTCAGTTTTTTAAGCTCCAAAATTATTTTAGGCAAGGCTAGGTTGGTTTTACCCCTATTTATTTATTACTTAATCGGTAGAGAACCCTTGAGGGCAAAATAACCTTCGTTTGCAAGAAAGATCAGGTGCCAGCAGCAGCAAAGGCAGAGCCACAAATCAGTATGCAAAGCAGCTCCCGGCCGCCACAGGAAGGATCTCCATGCAGCACATGTGTTATTTGCTTACATTACTTAACACAGTTTAACACGTCTTTTCTAAACAGAACACTTGTTTATAAGAGCCACAATATGGAAGGGCAGGAGAAGTTGTTTCCAAACCACGATAAAAAATCGGAAAGGGCATTTGCTCGGGGAAGGCGCGGCCGCCCCAAACAACCTGCGCAATCAATGTTTGCCTCGTTAACGCATCCCGTGAAAGATGCCCTGCCTGCCCATTAAGTGTTGCTCCTGCATGTCTCTCCTAAGTCTTCACATTTGTTACTGTTAATTATTATTTATACAATTTCGTTTGCACTGGAACTGGTAGAAGGTGCTGAATTACGTGGGAAGAACTTCCGTTCAGATTAAAAAAGACATCCTAGATCGTAGAATCCCAGACTGCCTTGGGTTGGGAGGGATCTTAAAGCTCATCTTGTTGCAACTATCCTGCCATGTTCAGGGACACCTTCCATAGCCCAGGTTGCTCCAAGCCCCATCCAACCTGGCCTTGGGCACTTCCAGGGCTGGGGCAGCCACAGCTTCTCTGGGCAACCTGTGCCAGGGCCTGCCCACCCTTACAGGGAAGAATTCCTTCCTAATACCTAACCTAAACCTGCTCTCTTTGAGTTTGAATCCCTTTCCCCTTGTTGTGTCAACTACACGTTCTTATAAATAGATCTTCTGCCCCATTTTGGACCTGAAGGGACAAATGGGCAAATTTTGTCCCTGAGAGGGTTGTCCAAATGCTCCTCAAAGCTCTGGCAGCCTTGGGGCTGTGCCCACTGCCCTGGGGAGCCTGTTCAGTGCCAACCACCCCCTGGGGGAAGAACCTTCTCCTGAGATCCAACCTAAACATCCCTGACAGAGCTCCAGCCCTTCCCTCGGGTCCTGTCACTGTTGCTCATTGCTAGAGGTTTGCCTAAGCTATAATTTGTCCAATTGCAATGATTAAAGGATTCTCTCATTTCTTTCCCTCATCCCTATGTAGGGAGACAGGTAATAGATCCATCAGATAACTGGCATTAAGATGTCACTTCAACAATAGCGTGTTCTGAATGGGGAAAAGAGCGAAGACTGGGATAAAAGGTCTGGGCTGGGGGATGAACGTGAAACCCACGTCCTGGGCTGGAGGATGACATGATATCACCATGCTAGGGACAGCTAAGGGGAGAGGGAAGGGAGGAATCAGCTAACGAAGAGGCAACGCATTCCCAAGGCTCATCCCCCATCTCCCATTCCAGCCACGCAGTCGGAGGGGTATGGCTGCAGTCAAACTCAATAACGAGCAGCATTATAGAGGGGGAGTTAAGTGTCAGCAAACTTAAGGCTGGACGTCTGAAGGTACATTTCTTTAATGAATAGTTTTGTTGTCCAGAGATATTTACAGCCTGTGTTGGCAGCACTGCAATAACCCCACAGTGCAGCGCTGCTTACGGAATAAAATTACTTGCCTTAACCAAGCATACTGTAAATTTTCCAGAGCCAGTGTCCTATTGAAAGCAGGGCCTGGCTGTGGGTTTGCATTTGATTTAAGATAACGAGTCCCCTTGCTGCTTTCTGTTCCTTGGCTTTACACAGGACCCTCTCTCCATACGGTACCTCCCCATGGGAGCACACCTGGAGCCAGAGATGCTCCCAGCAGGATGGGACATATCATACCCAGGGTCACTCAGGCCTCAGATCAGTGTCCCCAAAGGCTGTGAAACAGCAGGGACCTCATTCTGCAGGGATTTACGCACAGGAGTGCATAAATCTCTTGGCTCTCAGCCAAGACCCTTCCACAGGACAGGACAGGAGCACACACCCAAGCCCACAGGACTGGGAAGTTCAGCCAGGTTTGTGTTTCTCTGGAGTGAACCAAAGCCAGAGGAAATCCAGGAGCTTGGCCAAACACTTTCTTTGGGTGTGGATTTTTGTTATGGCCAAATCTACCAATCCTGCCTAAATATGGAGCCTCTTCTCCCAGAGATCCAATATTACCCAAGGAGCCTCCTGGAAGACCTGAGTGATCTTTATCAGCTAACATGAGCCACTGCTCAAGTCCATAAAACAGTGATTTAAGAACTTTCTCTAGTTTTTCAGTGCATCTGTATGGTTTCACATGGATATACACATATGGAAAAGTAGGAAAGATGCAGAAAATGGGAAATTCTCAGGAGGAAAAATGAGGCAGGGCGAGAAAAAATTATCAGAACTGCAGCAATACTCTAGAGTTTCCAAACAACAGAGGAGGAATGACAGTAAGAGCTGGCTGATGGACACAGGGCTTTCCTTGACCTCAGCTCTGCTCCTCTGGGAAAGAGGAAGAAGGAGCAAAACACAGTTAATGATTAATTGCACAACCCAAAGCTCTCCCACAAGAAACCCTTTTGACCACGGAAGGTACTATTCTCCCACTCAATAAAAGCTTACCCCAAAATCCCACCCCTGATAGCGACACCCTTCAGCCTGTGAGGCCGGCGTGACCTGGAGCCACCGGGGCTGCGCCCGCTCTTAACCCCCGCGCGCGGAGACGCTCGGCTGTGACCCGCGATTGATTTACAGTACGGTGAGGGGACAGTGGATTAACAGAGTGTGCGGCTGGATCAGCTTCCAAGGCAGAAAACAAGCTCAGCCTGGGTTGGATCCGTGCGTGGGAAAACCCAGCGCCGTTCCCCCCTCCGAGGCTCATCTGCAGTTTGCGCTCCTGGAGTTGGGGGGGTGTTTTTTTTACGGCGTCATCAATCAGTCGATCAACAGTCTCCAGTAAGTCAAACACACCGAACTTCCACAGAGCAGCACGGTTTCTCCTCCCACTCATCCCTCTTGTTTGTGTTACTGCCAAGGGGAGATGTTTTCCAGGCAGAAGGGAGCAGGCAGTGAACTTGAGGGTGCAGGCTCTCCCTGGTTGAAGGCGGGGAGGAGGAAGAGTGAGCAAAAATAGGGCAGAAAGGAAAAATCACGACACGGAAAATAAGAGTGACGCAACCAGGGCGATAAGGGAACACCATAACGAGCAGAACTTGTTCAAAGGTATCAGAGTGAATTTGTTTCTGCTGGAATAAAGAAAGAAAAATATGCTGTGATCAAGGGCAAGAATAAAAAACTGCGTTGGGAACAGAAACTGAAGTAGGGAAAATCCCAAGACTTCTCATACACATCGCACTGTAATACAAGATTATACCAGAAAGACAATTTGGTATCAGAATTACTTATCCTGAAGAGTCAGAAGTGTCCCAAAATCAGACCACACTTTTCATTAGCAGAGGTCACACCACGCCAAAAGCAGCTGGAACTGACACGCCCAAGGGACACGATCACAGGGGCCCTCCAAGAGCAGCTTTGGTACTGCAGGATGTGGGCACAGCTCCTGCTGAAATCCAGGCACCAAGACAGATGGGTGCTGGGATGGAGGCTCTGTCAGTAGCTCTCAAACACCTCTCACCTTTCTTTCCCTTTTCTTTTCTTTTCTTTTTTTTTGGGGGGGAGGGGGTTGTGTGGGTTGGGAACACCACTGACAGCCCTCAGTAAAGATAACATTTACCCTTGGGAGTCTCTAAAGATACTTTTGAAAAACACTCCATTTTGGGCCTTTGGGAACAGATCAGGTTTCACAAACCCCCAAATCCTGCAGTACTTGTTTCCTTAATCCTTTGGAATGTCCTCCTGCCCAACACACAGCTCCTGCTGTACAAACTGTACACTTTGCTGTTACTATCCTCAGTGTGCTGACCAGGGGCTATGCACAGCACACACAGGCTCTGGGTGTTTAAATTTACCTTTCAAGAGGCATTGCCTCCTCTCTGATTCTCTTTCCTTCCACTGAAGTACAAAAACAAACCAACCCACTTCCTCAGAGCTGTCTCGAGCAGAGCAGCGTGCGGCTGCTGAGAACAAGGATGCACCACAAATTGACAAGGATTGGGAAAGAGAGGATGATGGAATCAACACTGAGAATTTCCACTGACTGTGGTTCATGGCTACCTGCAGTTGACCATGGATACTGAGTCCAGGCTCGGTTTAGGCCAGCTCCTCCCTGAGATCAGTCGTGAAGCAGGGGAAGTCCTTGTCCCACCCAGTGCCAGCCCCTGCACCTGGCAGCACAGCAAGCAGCAGACCCAAACCTGACTTGAACAAGCCTGATGGTGGGGGAGAGGTCTCCTCAGAGCTCTCCAAGGAGAGAACATCACAAGCACCACCACCCCCGTCGCACCCAGGCGCGCCAGGTCCCGCTCCTTCATCCGCCGGAGCCAATCCGCTCCCGTCACGCCTCATTCCTTTATATTGGGAAGTGTTAATGCTGCTAATAAAAGCCTGTGCAAGAGCTCTGCTCTCCTCCCCTGGTGCTTTCTGCAGCTTGCCTTTTTGCTGTTTTCCGAGCCGGTACCTCCCCACCCCAAAAGCTGTTCCCACCCCCTGCGCGGCTCTGCCTGACGCGGCGACACTGCTGTGGCACGGGCAGATCACAGCCTGGCACCGGGAAAGGGATTGCTGGAGGCAGCTGAGCTTGGGACGTCACCCTGCCCCACCGAGGGACCCTCAGGACACAGACCTGTGTGGTGTCTCCATACTCAGGTTGTTTAAACGCTTGCTGACCACTGAACCAAGGGCGCTGCTATGGGGGGTTCTGCTGCTCCTCACAGGGATGGGACACCAAGCCAAGGTGGCCCAGACCATGTCAATTCATGGACCACAGGGGACCAGAGGATCCTGTTCCAATTGGGCACACAGAGCTCCAGGAGACTCATCAGCCTCCTCCTCAAGGGACTGCCAGCATCTCTTGTGGGGTGATGAGCCCTGATGCACCAGCTGCACCTCAGCCCAGGGAACACAGGGGGATTTTTTCCACTCAGCTGGACTAAGAACCCCCTTCTTTACATGGATGGTCCCTTCTGTATCTCCCAGGGACTGGTGAAACAGCAAAGCTGGGAAAATTTGGCCCAGCTGAGCACAGAGAGCATCCCCTGTGCGCATGTGCACACACACACCCGGCCACACCACCCATCCAAAGCTGATATGTCTCTATCTGAAGTGACACAGGCAACAAAAGGGATGTTCCCCCCCCCCGCCACCCGTCCCCATCTATTGAGTGATACAGATGGGCAGTTCAGGAGGACTGTGTGCACATATGCAGAGATGCTCTCGTGTCCTTTGACCCCTCATCCCTCCATCATGGGAGATCTATAACATTTACAATCCAAAAAACAAAAGAGAAGGGAGAGTAGGGCCAGAATTCATCTTCCAGGCTGACACCTAGCGTTAATTAACGACTTAAAAATCAATGACATAAGGGACAGGCAGCAAATGACACCTCCATGCAGAGCCTGTCTGCTTTCAGGAGCAAGGAAAAAATATCTTGGAGGACAGCTTTGATGCACACTGTACAGGGGGGACTGGGAGGAGCAGTGAGATTGGCACCCCCAGCCAGCTCAAACACCCCAAATTCCTCCACTGTAGTTTCCTATTTCCCAACCACCACAGGGACAGGTTGGGGTTTCCCCAGGGATGCTGCTCCCCAAGGTATGGGAAGCCTTCCGTGTTTTAAGCCCCAGTGATCCCAGGGTGTTTTCTGGTCGGGCTGATTTTACACCCACAACCTCCCCACTCCTCAGTAAAACTGTTCCTGGTTTCTCTGTTCAGTGGTTTCTCTTTAGCCCTCAAAAAACCCCAAACTGTGTGAGTGGTCAAAGCATCACTCACAGGACAAACACAGCTGAAGTACCTCCAGTGTCACGGGGTGCCACATCCCCAGCGTGGTGACAGCCAAGCCACCCCACAGGCACGGCTGTGCCCACCCTGTCTGGCACAAGCTGGGGGCAGGATGCCAGTGGGACCCTCTGACAAGGCCAACCAGCATCTCCCACCCCCCCACCAGAATAGAGAAATGGCAGAAGGCAATTACATCTTGGATTTAAGTTGGGAGAACACAGACACGTTTACAGACAGGGGTTGAGGTTTAGCTCATGAGCCCTCAGAAAGGAAGGACTGTTATTTCCCTTTTAGTAGAGGTGTGGCAAAGGAAGCCAATCCTGCACTCCCCTCCTTGTGGCTGTGCTCGGGCAGTGGAGCATCCCTGCCTCACTGGCACCAGGCAGTGGGAACACAGGCTGGGAGGTGAATTCCAGTGAGATGGAAGGCAGGGATTATCACCGAGCCTTGCAGCTCCTGCTGACCACACAGCAATCCACAACATGCACCATTTTGCAATCTAATCGAGCTAAACCCAATCAACCCAAATCAATCCTCAAAGCAAAGGGTAGAGGTGCGACTCCAGATGCTGCCCAGGCCCAAGCACTTCTCCTGCCTGAACAGTCCCGCTGCAGTGAAACTTTTGTGCGGGAGGGACGGTCCTGGAGAGCAGATGGCAGGGCTTCTTTTTTTTTTTTTTTCCCCTCTTGAAGAGCAAACCTTTCTGGAATACTAAATCTTACAGGAGCTGTAAATGTCAAATTTAAATTCATACTTTGTACCACCTTTGATTTCAAAGAGGATTACACCTATTCGCTGAAAGCAAAGCAACACCAAAGCTACATGAAATGGAATTACGACTACTTAGGCCTTTTTCTATTGCCTCTTTATATTGTTAACTCCTTCCAATTCATTAAGTCTAATCCTTATTAGGCTAAGTAACACACATATGAATAGACAGGACTGGACACAGGAGCATATGTGCCTTTTGTATCACTTCCCGGTTAATCCCTCGCCCGGGGAGGGGACAGACCCGGGGAGAAGTGGCCGCTCCTCTCCCGCGCCGGCCGAGCAGCATCTCCCGCCGGGGAGCCCCGGCCGGCCCCGGCGGCCACCCCGCAACGCCGCTTTGTTAATCAATCTGCTACAGAGCGGGGGCAGCCTGCGAGCCGCTCTGTTATGGAAATTTCTCCGGACCGCGGCCATCCCGCCGCTCCACACCGCCACTCCACAAACGCGCCCCGACCACGCGGGGAACTGCACAAGGTGGGGAGGGAGTGGACGGGAGTCGTGTTTGAGGGGGGAAGAAGAGCCTACTTCTACTCTGCCGTTTCTAGTTTGCCATCTCCATCACCGAAAACCCTCCCGAAGCATCCCCAGCCTCAGTGTGTTCTCCACCTGCTCTGCTTGTGGACTTGCAGCAAGACTGGGAAGGGATAGAAACTGTGCGCCGGGGTGTCCACTTTGCACGGACAGGTGCCTCTGGCAAAGTGCCTCTTGCACGTTTGCCGCCTGGAATCACAGCAGAAAACACTCAGCTCCACGCTGGGCTGCACGTTCAGCAGCAGCGTCCCCCTTCGTGTGCTCCCTGCAGAAAAAAAAGGGGCAAAATTCTGCTTTCCCAGGCGAGATTTAAACCAAAAACGATCTGTGTGGTTCCACAGCAGTGAGTGAGACAGGAATCAAAGTATATAAAATAGATATTTATACAGCACCAGCGTTGTTTTAAAAACAATAAAGCCGCAGCTTATGGAGTCTCTTGCATATTGCGGACATGAAATAAAGCCAAGACAGGAGCTAGAACATCTAATTCCCTGGCTACATGGAAGAGAGAGTGATTCAGGTTTACAGGGTGCCATTCAGTTTTATGACAATATCTCCTAATACAGCAGGTTTATCAATTGAGCAAAAAGGCACAACGGGGTGTGTTATTATTGGAGCCTAATCTCATGCCTCGGGTGTGTTGTGCGAGGCACGGGGGCAAAAGGCCACACCACTGTGTGATTATCCAACAGCAATGCTCACTCAGGACGCCGTGTCTGGATTATAAAGTGGATTGGCTTAGGTTTTAAAATGAAATGTTAACATTTGTTGCTTAGGTTTCGGCTGAGGATGGATCTCCCTGCTGTGGGTATGAAGAATGGATAAGCACAGACAGCAGAAAAGCAAATATCCTGCTCGGTGTCACCGGGTCTCCTCTTTGCCCTCAGGCTGTCCGTGGCCTTGGGGTGCCACACTGCCTCCAACCAAATACTTTGGGGAAGAAAGGGTCTTTCTGGGCCATAAGGAGGAGCTAGGACATGCAGTTATGCACATACACCAAAAGGTACAAGTTCTCTTGCTGCAGGTCCCCAAATGCTGATTTACTGAAGGACAGTACTGAGCTTCCCTACTGGGATCCCTGGCCATGGAGGAGCCCTTCTCAGGCCTCAGCCTTCCCCTCCATAAAAGAGACCTAATCTTCCTTCTCCACAGATGTTCCTGAGGTCTAAGAAGACATTTAAGATCCCAGGCATGGCCACTGCATGTTAAATGGCACCTGTGCAAGAGCAAAAGACTCACTGGTGTACAAACAGAGTACAGTGTTCCTTGCTGGATCGGTCCCATTTGTGCCAGTGGGGCCCATGCTGCGTACCCAGAGGGAGAACAGGACTCTACAGGTTTTAATTAGCACTCTTCCAGCAGCAAAGTTCCTGCCTATTGTCACTTAATTACTGTGTATCTACCCCAACAGACATTAAGCTTTCCCTATGACCTCTCGCTCTCTACACCCTTGTCACTCTCTCTCTCAGAGCCCCGTGTGACACGGGGGAAACGCGGAGCAACTTCTTAATTAATTGGACTAATTAGTCTCCTCGATGGCTGGACAGCTGGACCCTATCTCCTCCCCGATCTCCAAGTGGGGGGAACAATCCAATCGTGGTTTGTTTCTCCGGAGTTGACAAAGTCCCGTGATCTGGTTCCCATTAACCCGAGTCCCCCCAGGGGGCTCTGCAGGATGAAGACGTTTTCCCTCTGGCTAATGAAGTCCACAGCAAGACCAGGCTACTGCCACAACAGCACCTGGAAGCCTCATAAAGGGTCAAGGTTTCCCCTCAACCCCTTCCCTCTTCACGGGGTTTATAACGTGGCTGTTAAACTCTGCTCTGGCTCCAAGCCCTCCCCTGCACCATAACTCTTTACACCTTCCAAAACTACGCCTTATGCCTTTTTTTAACCCTTTGAATCAAACACGATTTTTTCAAAAAGGACAGTATTTGATCCTCCTGAAGGGGGTGTTTTTCTTTTCCACGTCCACACTCACAGTCAGCACCCTCAGACGTGTCACCAGGGCTCCCCTCCTGGCAAAGCACTCACCTCCTTTCCTTCCTCAATAAACTGCAGTGATTTCCATTCAGGCAAAGGTTTAGATCATGCCACAGTCACAAGGGTTAACCCTGCATGGCTGGATTTTTGTAACTCTGAGAATAGATGGACTTTTACTGTTTCTCACTGCTTTTTTGCCTTTAGAGAGCTCAGAAGTCCCTTTGTTTCACAACGGGAACATGGGGAATAATTGTTCCAGATTGTCAATAACAGCAGGAAAGAAAGCAAGGAGAGCACGGAGCCAAAATTAGGAAGCGGTGGCTGAGCCAGGGTGGGGGGCTTGGGATGGGCAGCAGGAGCTTGCTGGGTGGGCAGTCCCTGGATGTGGTTCTCTCCCAAGGTTAGGAAAAAGAAGGAAAAGGAGGAACTTGGTAAAATATTCTCTGCTAGAGAAGTGTTAATTTCTCGAATCAGCACAGTCTGCCGGGACTTTGGGCTCAGCCATGTCCCATTATCCACATGAAACCATAAAGACACCTCCAAGGATACAGCCAAGTGTAGGTGCATCCACAGGGATCTCTGCTCCAGCCACTGCAACCTCTGGAAAAAAAAAACAACTCCCTGGGAACCTGTAGCTCTGTGGGGCACTGGATCACTGCATCCAGCATCTCTCCCCCTCGCTCCAGAACAGATTTTTCCACTGATCCTACTCCTACCTCACATATTTCTCCAAAGACAGGTTTAGATCCAAAGGGGAAAATCACAGTTTCAGCATGCTTTTGCCATTGCATCCACACACTACAAACTGGGGAGAAAGGATAAAAACGTTTTCTATTTCTGAAGAATTTTTGCAATTCTCCAGGTGCTGGGATTTTATTCCAGATCTGCTGGATGTGAACTCCACCCAGAAGCAAAGAGAGGGATTTTTTTTTTTCATTTTTTCTTTTTTCCACCCTGTGTCTGTTATTTCCTCAGGGGCCACAAGATGCTCTCCCCAAATGATACAGCTTTAAAAGAAACCGGGAACAGCGAGTATCCATCTGGAGATCTTTAAAAAAAAAAAAAAAATACACTCGGTGCATTTTGGAAGCAAATTCCAAACAGCTGAACGGTGCAGCAGGAGGGAAATGGGAGGCAGCCACGGCGGGTTGACAGACGAGAGGCAAAGGAACCGTTAGCTACGGGAGCAGCAGCAGCCTCATAACAGACAGCAATAGAGCGCTGAAACACTCTCAGGGCGAGCAGCACTGCCAGGGATATAAAAAGATACAGGATTCATTTAGATCAGCACGGAACCAGTGCGCTGGGGTGGCTCTGGCTGGACCCGTGGCCAGCCTCTTGGCAGGAGTCGGATGATTTGGTTGGAGGGAAAATAAGGAGGCAAGGGAAGCCCTTCCCCAGCACAAAGGCAGACCTGATGTGTCCCCTCCCCTTCTACAGCCCGTTGCAATATTGTCAGGGGGGTAAATTAAAATAAATGAGCGAGAGCGTCTGGGAAGGCTCTTCCCTCCTGGTCCCAGGCAGGAGCTCAGGGAACTTTCCTGAACACGAGAAGCTAAACAGTGGAACAGAGGAGGAGCTGAAGTCTCCCAGGCTGCCCAGGGCTCTGGCAAACCTCACTCCCATCATCCCTGTGCAAAGTTGGGCTCTAAATCCCCTCCCTCGGTTTAGAGAGTGATTGTTGCAGAACCTTTACCTGAGCTGTCAGGTTTTGTATGAGATTGAAATGAGAATAAGTGGGAAAAAGGAACAAATACAATATAAAAGGAAAATACTATTTTCCAAGCATTTATCCTTTCAGAACACGCACAGCAGACAGAAGTGAGCAAGTTTCAGATGCTTTGGTCCTTAGTCAAAAAAATGATCAGTTATTCTACTCCTGGTGGCAAGTGCTGCAGGACCAGCTCAGTTTTGGTGGGGGCTCTTATGTTCCTCAGCAGGGCTTTGTTCAGCTCAGAGTCAGTGAGTCCCTTCATTGGTAAGTGCAAAAAATGACTGAAAGAGTGCAAGGCAACACCAGGGTCTGTATTGCCCAAAATCCAGGGCTCCAGACCAGCAGGCCCCAGATTTAAATGCCAGTAAGATCCACTGAGCTGGCCTCTGACTGGAACTCACACCCAGGAATTTAACAGACACAGTTCCAGTGGCTCATCCACAAGTTTTTGCTTTTCCCTCAAGAAATGGCATTTTGTTTTATAAAGACATTCAGCCTTTATTTATAAAACTTGTGAGTGATGGAACATCTACCATATCCCCTGGCAATTTTCTCCAATGGTTAATTACTGTGACTGTCAAAACACACACTTCAATTCTCATTTGAATTTCTCTGCCATCAGTCTCCAAACATTGGAACTTTGCTCTGTATTCTGTTTGTTTTTTTTTTTTTTCTTGTTCAGCTTTAGAGTCTTTTACTGTCTTTCATTCTTCCCCACGTTGGTATTTGTAGATTATGACCACATTGTCTTTTAACCTTTTCCCACGTAAAGATTGGTTTGAACTCTTTGGCACCTGATATAAGATTATCCTAATGCACTTCTGCACTGCTGAGAGGCTGCAGAAGGGGACAAGGATTTCAGGCATGAGGGACTGTAAGTATATGAGAAGAAAGGCAATCAAGCCCTAAAGAGCAACCTGTACAAGTCCCTCATCACATCCACGCTGCCTTTCTGCATATTGCCTAAACAATGTTCACTCAAACACACAGAGGAGAATAGTTTAGAAGTCCAAGACGTCCAAACACCCCTGAGAGTTTGCCTGTTGGTCAAACAAACGGGCTAAACCAAGTCCTGCTCCCTAAACACGGCACTGCCCACCATCTGAGCCCACCAACCATTAAAGGGATGGTTTCCCAGTGACTCTCATGCCTGGAGCACTGAGCCCCCACATCCCATCCTGTTTCTGGAGGGAGAGGAGAGACTGGACATGCTCACCCACCCCAAGAGCCTCGTACCTCCCACTGATCCCGGGGAGCAGCTTCCAATTCACTGGCAAAGCACCAACTATTACCTTTTAAAGTCATGTATTTTCAATACATACAAAGAACATGTACAACAAGGTTTTGCTGTGGTCAATAATCCCTGAAATGATGTTTTCAACAAACCTCATTTCAAGTCTAGATCTGGAGTAGAGAAGTGATTGGATGAAAGGCCATTATATGACTGCTGTAATTTATTCTGCAGAGAGCTAAAACCACCAATTATCTGACATGAATGACACCACTTCTTTTTCTTACCAACACAAAGGTGCACAGTATCTATTTTCCGAGATCTAATTTAAATTTTAAAAACCCTCCGATGTTTAAATAAAAGGTGGTGGATACAAACCAGCTCGAGTCAGAAACACTGAGCAGAAGTGAGAAATGCAAGCCGAGGAGGGCACTCCACCCCTGGGTCCCCCCCGGTTGTGGTTGGGCTCCTCAGGGAGCAGCAGCTGCACTTCCAGCCGTGCTGTTTGTGGCTGCATTAACTCTGTTTACAAGCAGCAGAGCTGGGAGGAGCTGGTGGTTTATTACTTTGGAAGAGGGGTCGTAAAAAGCAGGGATTTGAATTTCACCCGAGCCAAAATTATCTACGTTAGGCAAGGCAGAATTTGGCTAGTAGATACATTATGCATTAGCCACTGGACTGTGGTGGAGTTTCTCATCTGGTGTCTTGCAAGGTCCGAGGTGCAACCCCCAAGTGCCTTCAGTAGGTTATAAAGTCAAGCAAAAAGCCCAGAAAACTCTCTCTCTCTAAAATCAGAGGTGTTTATTTAAGGGGCAGCGTCCTCTGCTGTGCTCCCCATCCACAGCACCTTTCTCTGGCTGGGGAAACTGGTGACCCACTTGCTGGACCAAATTAATTAAATCCCATTCGCTCATTAACACCAACGAGAGAGCGAGTGCTTATTTTAGAACCGCAATTATTTCCCGTCCTCTCCTCCAGAAGGACCCCAGCACCAAGTAACCATTTGTGTGGTGCTCGTGATGCTGCCCAGGGTGCTGGGGCTCAGGGGGAACTTCTGCAGCCCCAGTTCGAGCCCAGGCAGTGGTCAGGTGTCCCTGGGGACGGTGCTGAGCCACGTAGGGAGCTCAGCTGATGCCCTGGTTGTTAATTCACTGCAGGGAAAGGCTACTGCTGCTCTATTCTGGTTTATGGCAAACAGGGCAACACCTTTAAACTGACAAATGTGAGCGACACGGGAAGCGTTCGACAACATCTCGCCAGCTTGCTGCAAGGGGATGGGGGGGAGAGCAGCCTGGATCATAAAACACCAGCTTTAAGCTTCTCCAATAAAAAAAAAAAAAAAATTTACAAGCAAGAGCAGGAAGATAAATATAATTACAATATCCTGAAAAGCTCTGTACATGTGTGCATCTATTCCGAATATTCGCCAGGGGAATTGCAATGGCTCCGTGCTGCTGCAGGGTGGTACCTTCGGCTCTGAGCAGGCACATCCAACTCCTCGCTTCAACGAGAGCATTCTCAGGTGGTTTGAAGGGGGACAGGTTGGGGAGAGATGGAGATTTACCCTTCTCACATTGCATTTTCCATGCTGATTTCTGGAGCTGGGTGCAGGACGGGAGGTAACGCATGTAGGGCCTTTCTGCACCAAAGTCAGTGTCTGAGCAGCCCATGGCACGAGGGGGAAAGGCAGCACGTGCACAGGAGCCCAGGAGAGTCACAGCCATCCCCTTGCTGGCTCTCAGTGCACTCAGAACCCCCTGACCCGCTCACCAGCAAATAGCAGAAATTAATGTCTAATCTGGCATTTTGAAACCTCTGAATGAAATGACGGTATCATAAATCCACAACGTTCCTTTTAAATGTCATTAGCGTTGCCGATGCTTCAGGCCAAACCAGAGTGTGAAACAGTAAACAATCCCAAGGAAAACATTAGTGCTCAGAGGTGAAAAAACCCCACCATTTCTGGGATAGGGATATACAGTTTCCTAAACGAGTTTGAACTTATTGCAGCAGCTCCTATTTGTCTTGAACAACAACTTCATAAACTCCAATTCGGGGACTAAAATGAAGGCAAACACTTTTTATGGACTGCCTCAGTTCATTTAGTTCAATTCATCATAGCTTTGTTGATGTAACTTGTGAGTGAATCCGTTCATGCCGCTCGGGTTTATGCCGGCGCGGTCCTTTAGGGATGGTAAGTGAGATGACTCCGAGCTGTCACTTCCTTCTCCCGATGTTTTACAGCCACTGCTGCTGCTGTAGGTGGCTCCTGCTTTTCCTATCACGGTGACATCTGAGTGCCGCTTTCAATGAGGCCAAATGGCCAAGTTCTAGCAGGTTTTGGACACCGGGAATTAATCAAAGTTCAACGTTTATGTCCCGCGCTCATTCATCAGCGGGAACAGCCAACCCCGCTCCAAGTGAGGGCACCTGGGTTTTCCTGCTGCTCTGCTTTCCCAGCTCTGCAGAATCGGGGAAGTTTGGTCACAGAGAGCCAGTTTGGATCAGCACAGCTGGCCCTGTTTAGCATAAACCCCCTCAAGTTCCCTGTCTGATCTCGGGCATGTCACCAACCTGCCTGAGAGCCAGTTCATCAGCTGGGAGAAGGTATGTGTGACATGCAGAGCTGTGTCTGCCGAGTTAAATGCTGATTGCTTTAACCCTTTCCTATACGTGTCAGCCAGAGGGCTGGGAGCTGGGCCATCTGCCTTTGGATTTTTGTCATCCTTCTCTACCAGGACAAACTTTGAACATTTCCATTTTGCCTTCACTGTAAGTGCTTTCAAAAAAACCCACACGGGGGTGATGGTGCATGAGTAAGCACCATGTAGTCAATTAGAAGGTGACTTTTTCTGGAAGCTTTTCAACATACATATTTGATGGGTTTTGGCCTTCTTGGTGTTGGATTCCTCCTGCTGGGGAAGCAGGAGGCGGTCTGGGAGGTGCTCGCAGGTTTTCTTTTCCTCTCCCTGCCATGAGCAGGAGACAAAAGCGATGGATGCTCCTGCGGCTCCCGACTCCCTGGCGCACACGCTCCCTGCGCTGCTGATCTGCAACATATTGTCTCTGACTCACTGGCGTTTCAGGAGCGGAGTTAGCCCGCTGTGAGGAGGGAGGGATGCCTCGGCAGTGCCCACGCTGCCAAACCAGAGCCCCGTGCCAGGCACCGCCTTATCCACCCACGGAAAAATAGGGCAACCGCGTGCGCAGCCCTGGAAGCAACCGCTGAAACCCTGGAGAGATTTAACTCATTAAACGTGCCCCGTGCGATGGAGATGTTATCCAGCCCTCTGCAAAGAGGGCTAGAAAATAGCTGCGGCTCAGGTTTAAAGTGGCTGCTGTTAAGATGTTTCAAGGAGGGCGAGTGGGTGAGTTTGCGTAGACAAGTGCAGGAGAGAGGGGGAGAGCGCACGCAAGCGAGCGAAAGAAATATAACGTGAAATAAAGAACCAATTAAAGGGGGGACACAGCCTCTTCAGAGTGATTGGCTCTGTCTAAGCAGAGAACTGGAGCATTTAACCTTTTGTTTGTGTTTCACCCAAATGTTGCCTTGCCATCCGCCAGGGTCACAGCCAGGTCACAGCCACGAACCACCGCGGCCGCCGTAAATCACCAGGGCCGGGGGATGCAGCCAGTGCCCAGGCTGGCCTCTGCCCAGCCCTTTCCAATATGCCTGTCAGCCCTGGAAATGGTATTGGGATGGCAATCAGGCACAAATAGGATTTTGGTGGCAGTGGCTGCCGTTTGCTTGTGAAGAGCTGGAAGACATCCAGGGCTGAGCGGGATGGATTTTGCAGCAGCGCGGGCGCTTCTCCATCAGCGCAGCGCTGGTTGGGGCCCAGGGAGGAGGTTATGTCAGCTTTACGACAGGATTGATCTGCCTCAAGGCTCATGCTGGGAGCAAAGTTGGCACTTGGAGACTTCATCCAGCAGAGAAATGAGAAGCCTGAATCCTCCTTTTGGAGGAGCTTCAATTCTAAGGTTGTGTTTGAACACGAGATGGTTTTTAAACCAAAATTTCCACGTGTAGGGTACAAATGTAACAGGAATTGTTTATTCCCAGTTAAAACATCCTCAAACCCCTCACTTTGAAAGGGAACTCAACCAAAGAGACAGTTACAGTTATTTAACTATTCACAGCCCAGAGGTGGGGCTGTTGAGGAAGCACAGCTTCCATCAGGACCTGCAGCTCTGAACCTGATACACAAACCAACTGACATGCTGATGGAGCATGAGAGACTGGGCCATCCCTCATGCAGGATAAGCCAGTGGAGACACTCCAAGCCACAAACTCATCCCTGTGTTCCCCTTGTAGCTCCCTGGCAGGGCTCCCGACAGCCCGGCCCTGCAGCAGGTTAAGACTTTGTTCCCTCTAATAACTCAGGATACGACGCGGAAAGCCCTCACTAACCCTCAGCCACATCTCCTTTCTCATTTAACAGCAATTTTACCATGTTTTGCCCATCCACCAGGTGCCAGCAACCTCTTTTATACTAAATGGTATTAGTTAAGAGCCCATTAATTAATGCAGCATGGAGGAGGACGAGAATCGAATGGACTTTGAAAAACAGGGTGGGTTGAGAACAAGAGGAGCACTGGAACACCAAGCGTGGATTTTTCATCTTAAATGCAGGTTTACTTCCCTGCTGCAAAAGTAATATTTTCATAGTTGTTCTGGGGTGTGGGAATAATCTGATATATGTAGCCCCTCTACTGAGTGTGCCCCTGTCCAAAACTGGAGGTGCTCGTTCCACAGACTACCTTCAAGAGGTTGTCCTGAAGGAATGCAGCCAGAAGAAAGATTGGATTTTACATAATGAATAAATAAAAAGCTTTTCCTACAAGCAAAAATTTTTCAAACTAAGTCAAAACTGCACAAGAAAATGTTAATTTAGTCAGTCTTCCAGCCTCTCAAAGAAAAAGAGAATCCAAAACAGCCAGTCTTGTGAAGCAGATCAGGTAGAGGGCAATTTTCTAGCTTATATTTTGAAAATTGAGACCGATTTATAACAAACCAAAAATTCCTCCCTTCTGCCCAGGTTGCCAATAAGAAATATGTAACTTTTTGAAGCCTACTGGGGGGGGAGGAGTTATTGTCTCCTCGGCAGTCAGATTAAAAAAGCGCTGAGAGGCAAGAAGAGAGAAGTTACCGCTCCACGGAGCGACCGCGGCCAGTCCATCCACCAGGAGCTTAGCTGATTTACCTAGCAATCAAACAAATTGTTTCACTCCATCTCTCTGGGTTCGAGCCCTCTGTTTACTCCTGGCACTCGAAGCACCGAGCGCCGGGGCACAGCTCTGCGAACCCGCGCGCCAGAGCCAGCGCCAACGCGCTCGTCCCCTGCTGCCACGGCACCAGGCACCAGCCTGACCTTCCCAGCTGCACACAAACACTCGTGTTTACCCTCAGTGCAGCAGTGGTGTGCGTCCCCCGTGTCCTGTGCACGCTGGGTTTGGGACAGCGACACATCCCAAGGTCGAGCGCAAACTCTTTTTCACGGCCAATTTGAGCACAGGCAGAGGAACGCCGTGGACACCTCTGCTGCTGTTCTTCCTCACTGCGTGTCCTTCACCCATATCGCAGGCACTCTTTTTTTTTTTTTTTTTTCTCCCAGCTCATCATTTGTGTATTAACTCTCGATTAGCTCGGAGCTGGCCCAATTTCTCTGCCCCCCTGCTGCAGCGCGTTAATGGAGGATTTGTACCAGCAAAGCGAAACGGCCTCTTTGCCCAAGAGGCTTTCACTTAAACACAAAGCCAGAGCAGGGAAATCTGTCAGATGCTGCTGCCCCCACCGCTGCTCCACCTGCGAAGTGGAGGGGTGATCCTGGCCAAGGGCAGCCTGTGGGTCTTCCTACACCGCTGTGTTCTGCTTCCACACACTCTCATTGCCTGCCCTTAACCAGTTCGACTTTCAAAACCACCAGCACAATAAAGCAGATGCAGCACAACCTCCAGGAACGTGTCCCTGGATCTGGCATGCCTCTGGGATTATAGGATCGGGTTGGAAGGGACTTTAAAGATCATCTCATTTCAACCCCTGTCACGAGCAGGGAGCTGGAAGATCCCCAACAATGCCCAAAAACAGCACCCAGGGATGGGCTCTGGTCCTGGTGGCAGAGAGTGTCCCACTGCAGGAACTCCTCAGAGAGAAGGAAGCTGCCACCTGCCCACTCCCTGCTCTCCCACAAGTACCAAGACACACAAGGAAATGTGGCATAACTTCCAGCATCAGCCAAACCCAAATCAAGTGCAAAGCAGAGCCAAGCACACAGCTGTTTTCCCAGACAGAGAGAGAGAGGGCTCTGCTGGTTCAAAACACCCAGAAAAACCAACCCAGATGCCCTAGTTCAACACCACAAGTCAAATGTGGATCTAGCTCTGGTTCACGCAGATTCCTCACTTATAAAAAAGAGACAACCCACCCTAAACATTCCTAATGTGCATTGCTAACTGCACACTGCCCCTCCAATCATTTGTATGACAGAGAAGGAACCTAATCCTGAATCTGAAAAACTATGTGATGGAGGATTTACAGTATTAGAAGGCAAACAGTGGCAGGTGTAATTAGGAGAAAAATTTGTCATGCTCTTGACTCTAGGAGAGAATGAAAGGTCTGGAATAGCAATCTCCCAAGTGTTTACCCAATGTGAGCGCACACAAGATGGAAAGCACATTTCCGACCACGGACAGATTAATATTTGATGCCAGAAAGAGAAATGCACGCTGTTCATGTTTATTTAGGATATTGTGAAATACAGTGAAATTTGCAATTTTATTGGATTCAGGGGTTCTGTGTTTTTGAAAAGTCCTAAGCTACTGTATGTTGGATAAGAAGCACATATGTTAGGAATTTAGACATGCCAGCTGCAGGGAATGAAAGGGCTTCCCCTCCCCCTGATTTTAGAGAAGGGGAAGGAAAAAAAAAAAAAAAAGAGAGAAGAGATATAAAAAGATTAGCCGCAGGATAAACTGGGAAAACTCCACTGAGCTTTCTGTGTCTCTTAATACTAATTTTAGTGGCTAGAAATGACACAAAGGAAAATTATATCTGGGTTACTTTGTCAGCCACTGCAACTCTTGAGATGTGGTGTTAAAGCAACACACTCACCTGAGGGGCTGTGATGGGACCCATCCCTGGGGGTGCTTTGCTCTGCCCAGTGAGGGTGCATTTCAGGGACACATGGCCATGATCACATCCCTGTCCCAAAAGCACTGCCAGCACTACAGGCGCTTCTGGAGCTTTGCTGTGGTGGGACACAAACACCCAGTTCTGCTCCCAGAGGAGCTCTTTTGGGAAGATCTGCCATCCCTTTCCCAAGCAACACCCCGACACTGAGGTTTTGCCACATGGATTCCCAGGAGGGTGACAACAAATTAATCAGCTGTAAGGGGTGTGAACAGGGCATCACTTTCTTTGTCTGCCTTCCTACCGAGGTGCAGACATCACACATGTGGTCTGCTCTTCCACAAAAACCCAAAAACTGCCCCTACCCTCAAACCCCAGCAAATCATCTGCTGTTTGGACACCTCAGAGCTTTTCCAGGAACGTTTTTTTTTTTTTCCTCCAGAAGTTGAAAATTTGATCACAAACAAATAAAAACAACAGAGAAAATCATGTGGATATGTTTAAATTACATACAACCCCTTGTGCTCATCACAATCCCTCATTAAGAGGGCCCTTTGGGCTCTCATTCTGAGTTGGTTTTAGGGTTGGATGAAGCCATCCAGGGCTGGTACATGGAAACACAGGAATGGAAACAGTAAGTAGGTCTCAGGAAATGCAACTAGAGACCAGGTCTCAGGCAGCTGTGCTGTCCTCCCTGCATGAACTGATGTCTTCTCCCGTGCTGTGTGATGAACACACCTCCATAACTGTTCCCTCCCTCCCTCCCAGCTCAGGGCCCTGGAAAACCAAACCCTGTGACCTGCTTTTTTGGAGAGTTTTACGGTGCTAGTACTGGGATCCAACCTAAATTTCAGAGTGAGAAGGTTCAGAGGTTGGGCTGGAGAAGCAGTGCTGAGTCTCCCAGCGTGTCCCTGTGCCTGGCAGCTCCCACAGCCCTGCTGTCCCTCGCAGTCACACAGCACACCCCCCTGTCACCAGAGAGGGCTGGCCCCGTGTCTGCACAGGCTTTGTCCCCAGAGACACAGCCTAAGCCTTTCCAGAGGTCTCCTCAAAATTGCAGCTGGGGTGGTGGTGATAACAAGTGTTAGAGGGAAATCAGGATATTCTGTGTGAGGAAGAAGGAGGCAGTTTGCTTCTCTCATCCCTCTGCTCAGATGTGAGCCCAATAAAAGGGATATAGTATTCTCCTACACATCATTGGGCAGGAGAGGAAGTGTGTGACAGCTTCCATATTCCCCACACAGCCTGGATGGGGAAGGAAGATGGGAAAATTCTGCTCTCCCACTCAGCAGAGCTGGGATACCCCATCACCTCACAGTGATCCATCACACACGGAGAGAGGGACTGCAGCAGCAGATATGGAATTTGGAGCTGAAGGAAGGACTGTAACAGAGGGAAGGGGATGGAGAAAGACAGGTATAAAGGGGAAAATACACCGATGGAGGCAAAACCCGGAAAGAGATTTGTGCAAAAAGGCAAGGAAAGAATGAACTGTGAAAGTAATAAATAAAGCAGGTTAATGAAAGAGGCTGCCAAAGAGGTTGGGAAATGTTATCACCGTAGTGCAGAACGAGAGGAGGGGAGGGCAGAGCAAAGGGTGAGGTGGGAGGAAGAACATGTTGTGAAGGTTACTCGGCACCTTCATCCATTTCTGCTCCGAGGACATTCCCTGGCACTAAAATATGGAAAGAGCCCGGAGAGGGGTGGGGGCTGCGCGACCCCCGCGCCACAGCGAGTCACCCAAAATGGGGACGCCGGGGTCAGCCCTTTGTGAGAGGAGACACCTCTCACAGCTCTCCAGACCACTGAAATACGAGCAAGCCCAATTAATTAGTCCAGTGATGGGCAGCAGGTAGAGGGGAGAGGCACAACGTCCCTGTGCTGCTGCCCGGGGGGTTCCCGGATCTGCCGGTGCTGCGCTGAACCCCGGGGGCATGGCTAAAAAAAAAAAACCTCTCTGAACTTTAGTAATTTAAAATGCTCTGACTGTCATAAAGGACTGTAGTGTCTGTAACTGTGTATCACACGCACAGACCCCAGCTCATCGATATAAACCCCCAAAACCCACGTTTTATGCAGCTGTGAGTGAACGCACACACTGAAGCCTCCTAAGAGGTTTGCATGAGACAGACTTTTCCATGAACCCTATGCAGCTAAAATTAGTATGAAAATGGTGGTGTTTCATAAAAGAAAGATATGTGGATGCCCGTAAGTGCCATTTTATTTCTCAGTGAGAGGATAAAGTGTTTTTTCCTACATAATTTTTGATGTAGAGGCTAAATTAGGCCCGAGAAGAGGGACAATACAACTTTAAACATCATTAGTATTCAGCCTACGTAAGCCAACCAACAGCAGTTATGTATTTTTGCAAGTATGCATATAATTTATTGTGGAGAACACAATTTACATGGGTAGTCGATGCCTGTTTTATAGCCTCACAAATAGATGTATGAACTCAAGCATATAATGGCTCAACCAGCAGGCGCAAATACGTTCTAAATCTTCTAAATGTGCTTCACAAAAATGTAACTGAGGAATATAAAACAGATCAATTCTTGCATGTTATATATTGGTTTTTGATTTACAAATCTAATCTGGGAAATTTCTTTAGAAATGAGTGGATTTTTTTTTACTGAACTTCTTCTTTTACAGGATTGTGCCAGACCAATCCTAGAGGATTCCCTCCTGTATATGACTGGATTGAAAGGGGTTTTATTATTATTTTAATCTATGGAGAGAATACAGTATATTTTTGTGGCATTTGATTTCAGAGCTTCCTGTGTGTCCTAGTGCTAATTTCCCAAGAAAACCCTTTTCTGTTATTTACAAGCCCGTGACACACAGTGTGCTTTATCTGTGCTGGCCCTAATTAGCTTCCCAAAAATAAATGGAAATGGGGGGGAAAAAAAAGGGAAAAAGAAAGAATAAAACCCCAACGACATTACAGTGTGGATCCTTGCACATCCTAGAAAGTTGGCAGTTTCATTTCTAATTCAGGTGCAGGGGGAAGATAAAATCTGGGTGTCTGGAATAAAACACATTTCTAATGGGATGGAACGACAATCCCTTATTACCTCCCACCATTTTTCTCATAGTTTTGCTCCAAGTACAGCAAATCCCTGTGCTATATTTTTTCATAATGTATAGCTTGCTATTACCTCTCAAGAACAATTTTTATAGAGAGGGTGCCCTGTTCAATAGATCTGTAGTGTCTCCAAGGGGGAATTCACACAGGGTTTTATTTATGGTTACACTCAACTGTACCATGTTGCCAAGCTTTCCCCCTTTGGATTTGTCAAAAAAAATATTCCTTTCTCCACCAAAGCCTCTGCATCACATGGGTATTAAGATATAAAGGAAATAATTATTTTGCCCTTTTTAAGACCCTTATAGCACTTGTCTGATATAACATCAAAAGAATAATAATAATTAGAAGAACAAAGTTGGATGTTTGAATATCAGAGAATGAATATTCCAAAACACAGGTTTTGCTTTGAAGCCCAGATTATCTGGAATCTCCAGAAAGATGATTGTTGCTGCCTGATTGTATGTTTTCTGACTTATATATTTATCTGTCTCCAAAGGTTTTTGGCATCATCTCGTCTGATACCAGAGCACAAACAATTTAATTATATCCCACCCCTTGAATATTCTTTAATTCAGATTTAATTTTTAGCCCTTTCCACAAACACCCTGATATTTTCTGCGCAATTCATTATAAACTGGAAAAAAAAATAAAAATCACAGGAACTTAAGATCAAAAGCAAACCCACTTATCATTAAACAAAATAAACCCCACCTTGTGCCGACCTTTCCTCTGGCATTAATTACCTCATGGGTGGTGAGTGTGTGTGTCATTTTGGGTCCCTTTCTCATGTGGGCACTGGCAGAGATGCCCAGTTAAAGCCAGTCCCTGTGAACCCCTTTTGGGAGCAGAACTGGGGTGTGCAGCCCCCCCCAAAGCCCTGCTTACCCCAGGCCCCAAATTCCTGGCACCACAGCAAAGGGGGGAACAAAGAGGTTGTTCTCCTGCTCAAGGTGTGACCAAGGGCACCACCAACCTGCCGTCCAAAACTGCCTGGAGTGACAGAGCTCTGGGGGAGTTTGGAGCTGCACAGTAATTTATGAGTCAGACTTGGAGGGGGAAATACAACAACAACAACAACAAAAGAACCCAATGTCATTTAAGTTCTTGGAAATGTTTTTGTTTGGGTTTTCCAGGAATGAGAGTAAAGCCAGAACCCTTCACTCCCAGTCACGGTGACAAAAGGAAGCAAAGGCTCCAACATCCTGCGAGTTTCGCTGTCGCTCTCCCACAAAAGTGCATCAAAACCACTTCTTTTTCCACTGGGAGAACTATTTGATTTTCCAGAAGAGGAATTAGTATTTCTATTTTTTTGCAGTACAAAGTCTGCAGCTTGTCTGTGGAAAGATCAGTGTCCCAAGCGACAAAAGTTTGAAGCAGAAGGAAAATGCTCTTACAACAACAATATTTCATATTAAAATCCATTTTGTTACTACAAAACAGCTGTAGATTTATAGTAACTTCTACAGCATTTTCTATCTGCTGAAGATGACCCTGAACCTTAAACCAGCCCAATTCCTGTGAAAATCCACCTGGCACAGCCCAAAACACCCACTCTCCTTTCCAGGTACAGGATTGAGTTTTTAATCTGTCTTTATTGTTATCTGCAGCTCAGAGTCAGCAGATCCCCAAGATCCCCAGTACCTTCCTAGGCTGTAGGAGCAATAACTGGGCATACAGGGGGTGTTTGAAGGGCAAAGCCAAGCTGCTCATGACCCACCAGGGTGGTGGGTCACCAACCACGAGCAAATGGCTGTGACACTGTGCCTGGTCTCCTACTCAGGAGGGGTTTTGGTTTATAGGACTCATTTCCAAGAGGCTAAACAGCAGCTCTGCCCATCCCATCCCGAGATTCCCAGTGACCCAAGCCTGGCTAACAGCTCCACACCAGAGGTTTGCCCTTTGTCAGGACGAGGACACTGGGAAATCACCCTCCTCCAGCAAAACCTCATGCAGCACCGCACATGGCTGGGCTGGACCTGATGACCAGGCTCAATTCTCTGCTCCAGAACAGCAGCAGCAGCAATTAAGGAAAATCTGGCAAATTAAAAATATCCTAGTCATCCCCATCCCTATTTCCCTGATCAGTGAGCAGAACCCACACTGGTGAGAGCAGCCCTGAAGGTCGGAGCCCTCAGAGATCACAGACAGCACGTATTGAGGGCAGAGCACGGCGGCTCTTCCAGCGTGGATATTTATACACCAGGAATTAGGGGGAGCCCAGACTCGCTCCATGTAGGACAGCCAAGAACCACCACAACAACTCTGAACAGAGACATTTCAACAGAAAAACACCAATAGGTCACATCCAGGAGGAAAAACTCTCTGGAAGGTTAAAATGAGTAAGGTGACGAAGAAGCACCAAGAGACAGTTCTGCTTAAAATAAAAAAATGTAAATGTTTCTATCAGAAAAAGAATAATTGTCAGATCACCCGAGGATAATACTCTAGGGCCAGGTATGGCAGCTAAAAACAGTGAGAGAGCTCTCTCCTCTGGAAAATCAGGCTCATGGAATGCCTGGGAGCTCCAAGTGACTCAAAACTCCAAGGACCAACACAACGCAGGCTCTCCATCCCAGGGCACTGGGGGCTGCTGCAGGGGGACCCCAGACCCAGTGCTCCACTCCTCAGTGCTGCAGCTTCTCACCCTGCCTGCACATCCCAGAGTGTCCCAGTGCTGTGGGTGGAAACGCGTTCAGATGACACCTGACAGTCACACTCGCTCTCATGGCCTGTGTCCTCCTCCCCAGCTACAGTTTTGCCAAACTGCTACAACACAGATGACTTCTTATTTATGGTTGCAAGGGAAAAAAAAAAAAAACACTTTCTCCTTATAAAGCGGGCTAAAATAATACTACTGTGAAAAGACCCACGCGCAGGGCGAACGCGCTGGCTGAAGTCACATCCTGTTCGTTCATTACAGTAACAAATGTGCTCGACAGTAATTATCCAAAGGGGAGAATTCCAAATCTTCTCATCTTGCTCTCTCCTAATTAATTAATAGTTTAAATGTCATCATGATGGGAAGTGCTCATCAGAAGCAGAATCCGCTGCCATGATTTACAACTCTGCCTCCAAAGGCTCCGAAGCAGTGGCACCCCGGGGTTAAATTTAATTCAAAAACGTAAGGCTCTTATTGTGCTCCTCACCAGTTTAGCACTGAAACTCCCCCATCGAGCGAGTGGTGTGAAGGGAAGATGCGGGTGAGCACTTCCTTCCCCTGGATTTGTGGGTTGTGTTTTTTTTTGTTTTTTTTTTCATCATTAAGTTGGAAACCGAAAGATTAAATTAAAATTAGTCGTTTGTCAACTTGTTAGAGATTTGTTGCAGATGGCAATTGAGGGACCAGCCTGCTGTGGCGCTGAGCAAAGCTGAGCTAAAGAGGGGCCCTGGTACTTGGTGAGAGCCTGTGTCAGAGCTCCTAATCCCGGCTGGAAAGGGAGCTCAGCACTCCAGCTCGAGAACAATGAGGGAAACGACACCGTCTGCTCACAGAGAGCGCCATGGTCCTTGTTCCCAACCAGCTCCCCCCATGCCCTAAGCATTCAGCCAATTAGCCAGCACAGCTCCTCTCTCCCAGCAATTCTGGGCTGGAATAATTAGAATTTGCACTTAGTGTAGCCCCTCGTGCTGCAAGAGCTTTGCCCAGTGTCTGCAGCACTAAGTGAAGTGCTGAGCTAAAGGCAGCAGTGCCCAGGACCAGAGAGGTCTCTGAGCCACACAAAGTCCCTCCAAGGCTAACCCTTCGTGGTCTCCCACCCGGGTTCACCAGGCAGCTCTTCAAACTAGGAGCCAGCAGAACTAGTTTGGTTTGCACTAAACCACACTCACATGAAGAAGGCACAGACACGAGTTTCCAAACCACTGGAACCAGAGCAGCTTCACAAGCTTTCAGCTGTATGGCCTCTGCACCAAACCCAGGCCCTGCAAGAGCAGGGATTCATCCCAAAGACAGGTGTCCAGAACAATTAACACGTTCTTCATCCTTTGGAGCTTTTTTTAAAAACATTAATTTAACTAAAGAAATCAATAATGTGCTCTTCAGGCTGCAGTGAAGAACTCTGTCCGTGTCATGCCAAATGAAACCCTGACTAGACCATCACCAAGCACTGTGTGTCCAATGTCATCTCATGTGGACACACCCTCACATGGGCAAAAAAATCTTCCACAGTCAGAAAAGCCTCTGCAGTGGTCTGGATTTGGGAGTACTGAGAGGCCAGCAGGGAGTGCAGTCTTCAGAAGCTGCCCAGTCCCACATAGGCATCCAAATAGCTGCGAGGAACGCTCAGTACCTTCAGAGAGCCATCAGACACCCACCAGCTCCTCCAGAGGAGTGAGCACTGCGTCCTGCAAAGCTCATTCTATTTGAGCCCTGTCAGACATTCTGCTACAAGAGGATGGAATTGAACCCAACAGCAGTGAACTAACTGGGATACTGAACTGCAGCTGCCAGCCACATGTCCCTCACCTCTGGATCAACTCCATCTGGCTGCACGTTACATCAACCTGCTCCCCTCCTCGGAAATAACAGCAGCCCATCCTTCCTCTCTCCCACCCTCCCTGCACACACAAACACACAGTTGCAAATCCATGAGGTAGGAAAAGGGAAATTACAGATCTTTATTTGCCAACTTTGCACATTTTCTCCCTCTCCCCCCCACCCTTTCCCATAAAACAACTCTTTTATTCCCAAGGAGGAATGGGGGGTGGGAGCTTGTTATTTTTCTATTTCAGATAAAAGGTTGGCAAAAGAAGAACCCGATTCATGTCATTGTATTTCCTTATTGTCTGCATTAACCTTCCCCATGGTTACTTGTTCTTTGTAATGTTACACTTGTCTTGCTGCAACACATGAATACCCGAGCCAATTTTGTCATGCAAATGAATTCAGTTGGATTGTAAATTGTGTGAAGGAGCATTAGTTTATCAGGAACCCGCCTGCATGCTGCACCCAACTGATTTCTCCTATTCACACCAAGAGTGCAGTGTTTTCTAGTTGATCCTGAATGTCCATTCGAAAGCTGTGGGGTTTATTATTATGATTATTATTATTATTTGTAAGGATTTTGCATTTACTTATTTATTCAGTTGCTCACAAAGCTGTATCCCTTTTCTAAAGCCTGATTTATATAATCAAAACCCCCGGCTATGCCACCAAAAATGAAATATTACTGCAACCCATGTCTGTGTTTATTGTAAGCCTGAATGGAAGCCTCGTCCCCATGTTGGTAAGGAGCAGACATGATAATCTGCGAGCCATCAGGTAGATAGTGTTGCTGGCATTTCACACTGTAAAATGAAAATACTTCTATTGAGGTCGATACCTGTATTTAGAGTGACATTTCTCCAGCCAACCCTGGGGTTATCACCGATCTGGAAAGCCCACTCAGGACAGAGACACAAACATTGCATCTACAGAGCAGCCTCCTCCCTGCCAGCTGCCAATCATCCCAGGAAAGGCACTGCAAGGAATTCCTGCGCTTCCCTTAGTTCTCACCCAAATTCCTGAGTCCTCATTAAATGGCACGTGTGTCTCCATCAGCAGTGGCTGCACAGTGGAGGAGAACATGTCCCATCAGCCTGCTTAAGGCCCTGAACCCGACAGCTTCACTCTTGGTACCTGCAGGACCCAGCACTGTCCCCAGATCAGCACAAACACTTGGCCTCCGCTTCATCTCAGCCCCTGGTTCATCAGAAATGCTGCCACAACTCTGCTTTAGAGCTGGAAACCAAACCCACAGTCTCCTTTCCATGCTGATGACAAAGCTGAAGCCAGGAACACACAGCCCAGATATCACCAACCCACTCTTGGGTCTGCTGTGATTTGTGGCGAGACTCAAAATTATCAATAAGTTGGTGGCAAGAGCAGAACAACCTCCAAATCAAGTGCAACAGCCTTATTGCTCCTCTTATCTCCCTGCAGACTAGACGCTATTTCACGGGAAGCTCCAGAAATGAACCCAGAATTCACATCTCCTCACAATTTTCTCCCGGAGTTACAGATGGAGCCAATACTCTGCTTGGCATCTGCTCGATCGCACCCGATTAAACAACAAATACCCCTCTCTCCTGCCAGGAGCCACTGGAGGAATGGCAGTACCACGGGAGAAGCTGTGGCTGCCCCATCCCTGGAAGTGTTCAAGGCAAGGTTGGATGGAACTCTGAGCAACCTGGTCTAGTGGAAGGTGTCCCTGCCCGTGGCAGGGGGTTGGAAAGGAGATGAGCTTTAAGGTCCCTTTAAACCCAACCCATTCTGGGATTCTGTAACTCTACGACAACAGATTTGTAGGAATTTTGCGATATCACGAGCGGCAAGTGGGCTCTGACCCCCAGAGGACAGCACTGTGTGGTCCATGGTGCAGAGGCAGAGAGGAGCAGCAAGGGCAGCTGCATCCTTTGGGCACTGCAGCAGCAAATCTGAACTGAATGGGCTGGGGAGACGATATCGGGTTTGGTCTCGGGGGACCGTCCCATCTAATCAGCCCTGACATGCAATGGGAGATGAGTGGGGAGATCTCGCCTGCCTGCGCCATATGGAGGCAGATTAGGAGCCTCTGGGGCCACTAATCCAGCACAACCACTAGAAAGGCACTTGGTTTAGTTATTAGAGCAGGGTTTTGGGAGCGGGCTCGGGCAGGGTTGCCAGCAAACCTTCCAGCCTGGCCCAGCCTCTGGGCCTCAGTTTCTCCAACTGCAAAAAATTCTCCTCAGAGGGGCACTGGAAACTAATTCCAGTGTAGAAGGTACCTGTGAAAGCTCTAGATAACCAGAGTCACAGGTGTACAGAGTGTTCTTTACAAGCCTGCCCAATAAAAACAACTTCAGGGTGTGCTTTATCTACCTCGACCTGGTTTGAATTTGAACGTAATTCTACCCCCACCACACAGAGGATAAAGAAATCAAACTGTAAGCAACTGAGGATGTAAAGAGCAGCACCCAGAAAGAGCAATGGAAGGGAGACTTTACCCCCTTGCAGAACAGTTACCTGGGAAAAAAAAAAATGGAAAGGGTAGGGAAGCAATGCAACAGTACCAAGACACCACCACCTGCATGGGAGAGGCTCACAAGGTCCTGCCTCAGCCTCTCAAGTGACTCCAGCTGCACAGACCTCCAAGGAAAGGTCTGGCCAGGGTGAGTTTTCCCAAACTGGAATTTAAAACTCGAACAGAAATGACATTTTTACTCCAGAGACCCCTTCCCTGGCTCCATCAGGGTGTAACTCAGTGGGAAACATCCAGGATTCGGGGTGTGTGGGTACAACAGAGGCTGGATCAGGCCCCTTCGTGCTGCCTTACAGCAGACAGATGTGCATGGGGGGTACAATCGATGGGGAGGCAGCGCTGGTCACTCCACACTGAGCTCTCTCTGTATTTATTGTCCTTCTTTGGAGTAAATAGGTCTTAAGCTTGTGGCATGTCATTATAACTTTTTCGAAATAATGATGCTGCCTTTAGTTTTTTTGCTATAATTTATGCCCAATGCACTAGCGCCAGTCACTCAATACTGTAGAGTCTGCAGAGGTGGAGATAGCCCTTAATGAGAAGAGGTTTTGCCTTTATCTCCTTTATACTTCAACCATTATCTTCCTCCAGTCTATAACCATGCGGTTACCACTGACAATAATGCTCAGAGGCAACAAATGCTGATGAGTTTTCTATGCAGTCTTCACAATAAGTCTATCAAAACAACCTCGAAAAATTATGAACCCTAGTGACAGACAAATAGAACCAGCTTCAGCACGAATTTACAGCCCAAATGCAACGTTCCTTTTAATTCTTCAGGCTTTTCTTATCTCTGCTGTTCCTCTTCTGGCTAGGAGATAACAGTAATTCTTCTGTATGCTATTTTTTTTTCCAACTGAGTAAGATGTTCCTCGTGTCTTTCTGCTTGCTAAAGATAAAGGGTTAAAGACCAACTTGTGTTGGTCGCTTTGTGTTGGGGGAAAAAAAAAGTAATCAGTATTCAAGAGATTGTTATCAGAGGTAAAGCGCAGAGAACAGTAATTTTGCCTGCTTCAGTTAGAGGTTTTTTATTTTTTTAGGGTTTTTTTTTCCTTTTTTTTTTTTTTTTTTTTTTTTATGAATGCACATAATGCCTGGAGTGTTGGGGCCAGATAAAAGAATTAGTGGCAGCGCAGGGGGACGGAAGCACAAAGTACACCGGAGAATTAGACTGTCTATCTTTGTCTCTCCCAGCTCATCCAGGCAGCCGGGGCTCGCAGCTCGTAAACAATTTAATCTTTTTGCTACAGTTAAAATACAAAGACAGCAAACCTCCTTCTTTCCAGCCGGGGGAGGGGGGTATGGTACGGTGGGGCGGGGGAGAAAGGAGAGAAAAGGAGGTGGCGACTGCAGAAGGGAGAAATCAGAAAAGGGCTGACACAAACTTTTCTGCCTCAGTTTAACCTCTCGCCTTCCACCATCAGCGTAATTTTCCAGCCAGAAATTCAGGAGGATATTTTATCTCACCAGCCAGCCCCACCTCCCATACGTTTTTTTCCCCAGCCTCTCTCCTCTCCACCTCCTTCATCCCCGGCTCAAAAGCTTCCCATTGTCGCTGGCTGAGAATTCCTTCGGCTCACAGGTTAAAAAGCTCAACAGATTAACTCATGTAGGGAAAGGGAGGAAAAATAAAATAAGATGGGAGGCTTCTCCCCCCTCCCTGCAGGAACACGGACTCAGGCTCTGCAACAAAAGTAGGACACGGCTGTGCCTCACTCCTGGCCGTGCAGGAGAGTCGGGAGGTCGGTGGCTCTGGAAGGCAGGAGAAGGTGGGAGCCACTCTGTGTGAGATGGGGCTGGGGAGGTGGTTCCTCCACCTCCGTGGAAGGAAGGTGGTGGAGACTCTCAGAGCCTCGGGCATGGTGGGAAGGAGCTTGGAAGGAGCTCTGACCTCGTCTGGGTCACCACACCTGCAGCACCACCCAGAGGCACCTCCAGCCAGCCAATGTTTTGGCAGCATCCTGCGTTCTGGGCTTTCCCAGCTGGGGGAAGGACATGAACTTGAGGATGTGCTTGACACTGTGCTAAGGGGAGACTCAGGCAGACAGCTCTGGAGCTTCCCTGCACCAAGGTTTAAGCTGTGGGCTCAGTACAGACAAACCAGCCCAGGAATTCACTGCCTCCTGCTCTGCAACTACTGCAACAAGCCCAACAAATCCAGGGGAAAAAAGGCTCAGAAGAAGAGGCACAGCAAGGCAATTATGGTACCAGATTTCCTTTAAGATCACCTACACAGCACCTCCACTCCTCACCTCCCTCCAAACAAAAGCTCCCCTCTGGTGGCTCAGTCACTCTTCTCCATCACCAAAGTGGTGGAGTCACCTGCAGATATTACCCCAGGAATTTGAGGCATTAATAAATGAACTAAACAATCATGGGCACCAATTCCTGCATAAAACTCCATTTTTGTCTATTGGTCCTTAACCAATCCACACATCACCCACCAAGGTATCCCTCGTACATGAGTGGCATTTACAGGATAATAACCCAAAGACTTGAAAAAACAGCCTAGGAAAGCAAAACAATGTTATGGTGACTGAATAGAAACAGCACAGGGCCATCTTGCTGGTTCTGACCACCCAAATGACATTTTCTCTGCAGGCTCTGACACCTACCACCATCACACAGCAGCCCCAGTCCTCCCCATGGCATCTGCTGCCTTTGAGATTGCAGCAGAGACAAACTGCTTCTGCTACCAAACTACTTGCAGTTGAGGTGTTTTTTTTGTTTGTTTGACTAAAGACAGACTGCGTACACAAACAGAAAATCAGAATAAAATAGTAGGAACATAAGACTCCGTAAGGAAGAAATATTATTCCCAGCTTTAGAGCGAGCTGCTGAGAGCTGCTCTCTCATATCTCCATCCAGGAATTACCAAGGGCTTTAGAAACACTGTTTGAAATGGCCTTATCCACTGCACGGAGCAGGGGGATTCTGCCTGTTTGGTTAAGTACATGAGCAGGGAGCAGGGAAGGCATTTCAGCTAAAAACATTGTATTTCCATACTGAGGACCTGTTATCCACCTATTATGTGACATTAAAGGCTGCATTAGTCTGACTGCTGTCCCCTCCACGCTGCTGCAGCTCGATTTTAAATGCTTCCAAGGAGGTCAAGTGAGGGACTAGGATATGGTGCTCAGGATCCTTGTCTGAGAATCGAGATGGGCATTTAGAGCCAGTAACCCAGTGGTAATCCCTGCCTGCTCGCCCAGTGCTCACCAGTGCTGTCCCAGAGGGCCATACCGGGCAGGGACAATGGACTGAGTGGGTGATGGGGAGGTTTGTGCTTCCCTGGGTAGGATCGTGGAACCATGGAATGTTCTGGGTTAGAAGGAACCTTAAAGCTCATCTTGTTCCAGTCCCATGGGCAGGGACATCTTCCCCTAGACCAGGTTGCTCAGTTCTCCCTGCGCTCCTCACTTCCACCAACATTATTTCAAACACTTCTTTTTTTTTTTTTTTTTCTTTTTTCTTGGACATATTAAGCAGAAAGGGGAAATAGTTAAATGGTGTTAATATTTTTTAAATTAGGGAACAAGGAGATCCCCTTTAGGAGTCAAAGGTTGCTCTCACCCAAGGTTTTGTTTTAGAAAGGAGTGCAGAAGTTAATGAACCCAGAATAACCTTTAATTTTCAGTGTCCCCTCACAGTCTATCCACTCAGCATTCATGGCAGTGGCATTGCTCCTAATGAATGACTTGGTATTCATGTAGCTCTCTCAGTATTACTTATGTGTCTGATCTCTCCTAATGGAAAAACTGATTGTCACTGGGAACTTATGAGGAAATATTAAAAAGATCTGATCCACAGTGAAAGTTTCTTCACTGTAAATGAAACTGCCAGATAACAAATGCAAATAAATTTGGGGAGCTTATTGGTACTGAAGTTTAGTGCCTTTATAATTTATATCTTTACTGGGGAGCATCTGATCTCCAACTTAAATGGAACCAAAATCATTATGGAAAGAGGAATCACCCTACTTTCTATATCCTTCCACCAGCAATCACAGCCGCAGCCTCTCCAACCTCCTGTTTACATCACAGTTAATTTGTTTTATATCCATGCTGAGGTAAAGATTCCTCACTAAGCCAAGAGAATTTTTTCTTATTTTTAAATTATCTCTGCTGTGCTATACATTTATAGAGAGGCTGCTGTGCATCCATCTCCTCCTCTCCCCTCCTGGGGACCTCCCTTCAGCTCTTCATGCCTTGGGCTCCCACAGGAGGAGGTCTCCCAGACTCCCTTTTGGCCTGCACACAACCTGGCACATCCCACATCAACCTGGTGAACAACAAGGGGCCTGGCACAGGGAATAATTCTCACTATTAACAGTCGTATAAACCGGGAAGAGCAAAATAATTCACAGTTTCCATCCGGAGAAGACTTAGAGAAACCAAGCTGTATAAACCCTCTGAAACGTTTCCTTATGATTTGTGTATTTGAGCAGGCTTTGGTATTAAATCTGGACTGATTGGGAAGATCAGTTTGGAGGCATCACACCAGAATACCAAGAGGAGCTGCCATTCAGCTCTGTGTTCCCCTTTGTCAAACTCCCCCAGAGGTAACAAATGTCTGAGTACTTTACCGCAGCCTTTCTCTGGGATAATAACGCTAATGAAAAATGCATGCCAGTGATTAGTTCTAGCAAAACAAATTTCCTTCCCAGAAAAGCTTGCAGTTAATACCCTGCTCAGAGCCCAACGCCAGCCCAGTCCCAGCACAGCCCACGCTGCCACTCCCTGAGTCTCCCCTCCAGCGCCAGACCAGCTCCTGCTCACAAAGGCACGGCCGGGCCCGAGGGGACACGCGTGTTGTTCACTAAAAGGGGTGAAAGCCCATTGTGTTCAGCTTTCTTAGCACAGCCAAACTTCTTGGAAGAGGCAATAGTTTAATGCCTTCTGAGAGCTACGTTTTAATTTTGCCACTGTCTTCCCAGGAAAATTATTCGTCTGCTCAGTACATTGGTCCCCTCGTCCCACACCAGATACCCCAGGCAGTCACAAAGCTCCTCTTGCTTTTACTTCTTCAAAACACGCTCCTCCCTCCTCCAGCTCACTGTCACCTGCAGTGGGCTCAGCAGGCAGAGGCTCAGCTGGTTCTCCACTTCTTGGCAATCCTGTGATGAACCAAAGCTCTCCAGAAGCAGAAGGACAAGACAGGAGCATGTACTGTGTCCCTCCAGCTGCCCCAGGACAGGTAGCCAGCACCCCATCCTCCCCCTCCTGCTGCACTCACATCTTAGACGCCCTCATTTTTCAACAGTTGTCTCTAGTTCTTGCTAACACTTTTTTTTCCCCCAGTCCTTTTCCCTACTGGATATTTGCCTAAGCAGGGTATTTTGTACAAGGAACTACACAAACTTTTGGGAAAAAAAAAAAAAAATATTTTGAACTGACAGAAAAGCAGCGCTGGTGCCAGAAATCTGACCCTGCTCCTCTCCCGTGGAAGGGTCGGTGTGACCCACACGCGACGCTCCACTGCCGCCCCAGCCTCCTCCCAGGAGTTATTTGGAAATGCATTTACACATCTGAGAAAACCGAGAGCAGCTTTGCTCACCAGATTTCCACAAACAAGTTTAAATTAATCCAATAAAGTCACTCTTAGTTAATTATTTGCCTAGAATTCCATTGGAGTCGAAGCTCCGGCTTCCGCTTTAATTCACAACCACCAGGCACGGGTGGTAATTACAGAGGGTTTGTTTGGCAAACGCCAACATTGTTTTCCTTCACGCACCTGCAGATTGCTTGGCAGTGACTGCTGCAATCCAGCCCTCCTGGCTGCAGAGCCTTCCAGATGTTGAAGTGCTTCCACGCACCGTTTCCCAGCACTGAGCCGAGCACGGATGCGATGGCCAAGAACGGAATCCCTCCAAACCCTGAGCCTCTGGCACCCCGACAGCCCCGCACGGACACACCGTGTCCCATCCCTGGGGACAGCAGAGCAAATCCCAGGGGTGTGGGTGGCTGCAGGTCCCTTGTCTCTCCCACAGCAAAAGCCACCACCATCGGAGCTTTGACGGGATGTTCCCACACACCTGCCTGAACCCTGCGATGTGGGAAGGAGAGCCCGGCAGCTCTGTCTGGCGCCTGCAGACACACGTGCGTGTGAAATGCCTTGGAGCATCCCTGGCAGCTCCTGCTGCCCAGCCTGGGTGCCGGTGGAGGTGGGGGAGGGATCAGCCCAGCCCCGCTCACCGCGCTTTGTTCTAGGGCTGCCAGATGGGGAGGGCCGGGGGTCAGCCCTGGCAGCGGCACACAGAGCTGCTTTACTCGCTTCAGCGTGAAAAATGTCACCACGCTCGGGGTTGGGGGCTTTTTTCCCCAACCCCCTTCTTCCCTTGCCCCCCTCCTGCTTCCCCACACAGCTGTTAATGAGACAGTTTGCTGGAGCCAGACAAATGCAGACAGGCACCTCGCGGCTGCTGCCCGGGCCAGGCGCTGGGAGCGGGCAAACAGGGCAATGTGGCACTTTTGGTGTAAACATGTGGCGTGTTGGCGTGCCAAAAGCTTGGTTGGTGGCCTCTATTTGTTTTTCAAAGAGCTTGTCAGGTTCATTTACACACGTCACCGCCTGCATGTGCTCGAAGAGAGAGGGGAAACACATTCTTTGTCTGCCGGGTCCCCCACGAGCCCGGCGGCCGCACTGCCCTGGGACCCGCGGGCTGATGGAGCTGCAGGCAGGAGAACGAGTTCTCCTGGCTTAGCCCATGCTCCAGGAGCAAAGACCAGTGGAAAAGGTCCATAAAAGGCTTAGCCAGATCCTCAAACCACCACAAGAAACACCACACCTTGGCTTTTCCGTGGTGTGAATGTCAAGACTTGCCCTGTCAAACGTCTTGCCCCGCTTTTCCTAAAAGCAAAATTTTGTTCCAAGGTTTAGGGAAAGCAGAGCTGGTTACTGAGCCCAGCCCTGTGTGATAAAACTGCTCAAAGCCCTGTGTCTCTCCAAATGCCTGTTTTGAATCATAGAATCGTGATTTGGGTTGGAAGGAAACTTCCAATCCCCTGCCATGCGCAGGGACACCTTCCACTTGGGCACGAGAGAGGTGTCTCCTCAATTCCTACACAAAATTTAGACCCTTTGTGACAGAGAACACAAAAAATAATAAGTTTTGATTCTTTTCCAAGATGCTTTCTGAGTATTGCAAGGAAACTGGTGCTGGAATTGCAATCACCTGTCAAAATTGCTGCCAGGAGATACACGGCTTTTAACCAGCTCTGAAACACTACTTGAGTGAAGTGGAACAGAATTGAACCAAAACGGTTTTACCTCCCCAATATTAAGTGCATATTGAAGATTTAAGTAGCAATTAAGGTTGCTGTAGAAGATGGCAGAACAGCATGTTTATTTTCCAGAGATAGGTTAAAAAAAAAAAAAAAAAAAAAAAAAAGGAAGAAAGAGGGAAAAGGGAAAAAAACCCAGCAATTAGGAGAATAGACTGGGGGGAAAATATTAAATGGATGTTTCTGCACAAAAAAACCCAGGCTGACAACATTTCTGCTTTGTAAGGGGGAAATTACTGTAACGCACTGTTTACATAGCAGAAATCAGGGGAAATTATGCTGTCACACTGACATCTGTAGGAGAAGGACAATTTTAAAATTACACTGTTCAACACCTTTAATGATTTGTAACACAAGAGGTGTGGCTACTCCTATTAAATGTGTTGCCAAATCAATAAAAGGCATAATTGGAGTTGTTAGAGCAAATTATAGCACCACCGTTATGTTGCAATACAATGTTCCCTTGTAAACTGCTATTACGGGTAAAGCTGTATTTCTCTCTTATTTGGCTGTTTTGTAATGAGTTGGCATTTTGCTCCATAATAGTTCCACTTTCTTTTATGGAGCTTTCACTTTTACTTTCCTCTTTTGTGCAGCCTATAATTTCCCTTCCCTTCCTCTCTGCCTGTTGACAACTGGTCTATACACGTTTGAAAACAGCCCTGAGGTTATAAACTATATTATTTAACATTATTTGTAATCTTTTTCAATTGGAAGTCGGGGGGGAGGCACAACATTGGCACATTCAGAATCCGAGACGTCTTTAGGCTGAGCCTTCACCTTCCCCGGAGGGAGAGGAGCTGCAGCGGGGCAGGAGAGATGGGGGGAAGACTCTTCCAGGGTCTTGCTACTGGCATTTCAAATGAGGGATTTGGGCTTATCTATCTGGAGCACAAGGAGTGGCCGTGGAAGCGCTGCCGAGGCTGCCTGGTAGTTGTAAATCACGAAATGTGCCCCGCGTGCTAAAGTTGCCGAGGTCTCGGTCACTGCCTGACAGGGGACACTGCTTTGCTCCTGGTAATGAGGGGCTATTTCTCCCTCTAGGAAGAAGGCTAATAAGCATCAGCTCTTGCACAGGCTCATCCCCCGTTCCACGGGTTTGCTGGGATACAGAGACGAGCTGGGGTCAAACTGCAAGGTCACTGCCTCGATTCCGAGGTGTTCCCACAAGCTGTTGTTCCTACAGTTCAGGGGAATGGGAGAGACTTGCCATTGTCCAACCTCTTCAGTTTACAATTAAAAAAAATAAAAAAACCCCACCAAACAAGAAGGAAAAAAGAAAGAATTGATCCTGACACAGGCTTAACCCAGTACTACACGAACCTTTTCCCAGTTAACTTGAAGTCCTGGGGATGGTTGCATTCCCACAGCAGGAAGGAGCCCAGCCAGCTTTACTTTACTTATTGAGAAACAGGTAATAACCAGCATTCCACCTCCTTAGCTGGAATAAAAGTCATCTGTGTCCTCTTTTGCCGCTAAAAAATCACTTTCAAACCTCACTAGCATAAGACACATGGACAGGTTCAGGTCACGGGACAGACAGACCTTTGGGCCGGCAAATCTCCCCCAAAGGTCCCACAAGCCGATTTTTAAATAAGAATAGTTTTTAATGCAAGGACTGAACTACAACCTTGTGTTTCCCTGGTGTGATGCAGCAGGAGGGATCTCCCAGGCTCCGAACCCGGTGTGTCAGCAGCGTCAGGGCTGTCCCTGGCACGGGCACTGCCAGCCCCGTGGCGATGCTCGGCAGCTGTCCCCGCACCGGCATCCACCCCGCAGGGCCCTGCCAACTGCTGGGAGCCGACTGTCACGGCAGGCACAGCGTGACACCGAGGGGTGTGTGCAGCTGCTGTGCTTAAACTTACTTCTGAAGTTATTTTTAGCCACTTAAAGTCATGAAACGAGCGGCAATTAGAGGGTGAGGAGCAGAGGCAGAGAGGAGCGGGGTGGGGAGCGATGCCCTTATGAGAGCGTTCATGATCTGCAAACAAAACCGGGGGAAAATTGCTATTAAGTAGCGCAGAGATGTTTGGAAATTACATATTCCCGCCGTGCTGGCAATCAGGAGAAACAAAGGCCGGATTTTGGCCTTTGACTTGTGTCAGAGAAGAGCTTTAGCACCAGCACACAGCTCAGTGCCTCTCACAGGGAGATGGTGCTCAGAGGGGAAAGCCTGAATGCAAAGTTTGTGCAGTATCAGCTTTATTTAACCTTGCTGTATTAATTTCTAGGACCTGCCATAAATTGACTCCATTGTTTTTATGTAAAATTTTTCTTTGAGCCCTGTATCACTCACAATCAGACCCTGCTGTCTCTCAGTCAGAAGTTTTTTGTTCACAAATAGGGAAATAGAGGCAAAGGGAAGCTCGGGAAGCAAGCCAAGGGGATGTGGAAAATGTATTTGTAAACATTTTGGGGTATAACCCATACATATTCTCTTTCTGACAGCATCAGAGGGAAAAAACATTGCAGATTGTCGCAGAAAACTATAATCATAATTCCCCCAAGAGCAGGTCTGAGCTGAAGGCGCAGCCAAGTGACATTGGCAGAAGAGGATGAGGAATTCACCCCCGGGTCTGGTAAGGAGGAAGTCAACACACATCATTTTCCTCCCTCAAACCCATCCTAAGGGATGGGCAACCTGGTCTAGTGGAAGGTGTCCCCGCCCACGGCAGGGGATTCAAATGAGATGGTCTGGAAAGGCCCTTCCAACCCAAACCATTCCATGGTACAAGGGAAGCAGTGAGGGAGAGGAGCAGATGGATCCACATCCCCACGTTCCCTGCTAGGTGAGGCACAAACACAAGCCACGCTTCGAGAAGTGGCAAACGGAAACGTGCATTTCTCCAGCCTCTGGGGTTTTGCCTCAGGTTAAATCCCTCCTCCTGGTTTCATATGCAGAGAGGTGGGAGGGGGACAGCCAAAAAAAAAGCCAGGCTCACATTTCCTGCCAGGCTCACATTTTCCTATCGGCACACGGGCACTGGGCTGATCAGGCATAAGAATGCACTGCTCGTAGCCCAAATGTAAAGCAGTTAATAAACAGGCTGTTAATGTGTCAGCAGACAGCAGCAGACAAGGCACACTGTCTCAGGTTCCCCCCCCCCCCACCTCCTCATAATCCTAATTGCATCAAATCTAATCATTTTTATGGGATAAAAAGATTTCCATAGATGACAAAGGGTTACATTCTCAGCCCTGTTGATCCATCTAGTAAAATTAGATAAGAAATAGATTTCTGGGCAATGGCATTAAAGGCGATTGGGGGGGAGTTAAAAAAAAAAAAAAAAAAGAAAAAGGGGAGATCATTTACTGCAATTCTGCGTCTCACTCTTCGGTTCAAGAAAGAAAATGTAAATGTGATGTTCCTTTGGCCACAGGCAGCTGCTTCTATCAGGCACTGCAAACTGCAGCAGGACAAAGGGGTAACTCTGGTAAAAGGAAAGGTTAATAGCAAAGCAGGGGAAGGGGGAGATGCTCATCGGCATGTACGGCACGTCGCAGCCTCGACACTCGGTGATGGGTTCGAACTGGGAACTGACATGAGATATAGAAGTGCTCACTGAAAATAATTCAGAGTGACGGCCGCGTTGGCCTGAAAATGGAGAAGGGCTGAATCACCAAGCACTTGGCGAATATGCAGGAGCGGGGTTGCCAACTGCTCCTGATTATTTTCAGTAATAGTCTGGATTTTACTGACCACTCCTCTCCTCCCCTCACCTGCCTGGCCCCCCCGCACCTCTCACAAGCTGCAGGTTCAGTGCGCTGGTGGAGGCAATGCTGATGTTTGCTGGTGCTTTAGCAAGAAACACAGAGAAATCCCTGTGACATCTGGGATTACATAACTGAATAACTGCGTAGGGAACGTTAATAATGACAAAAATTAGACCACACTCAGCCTCCACCTCTAATGTTAAATTTACCAACAAATATATCCTTACAGAGCCACATTGCACTACTCATGCTCTAAGTGAAACACAGGAGAGAATCAAGGCCTAGTATATTGTATATATGTACAGTCACACAGCTACTCATGTACTAACATACAGGCACATTAAAGGAAGCTCTATATGCACTATATGATAAATACATGTCTGTTGTGCCAGAAAAATACATTTCAAGTGCTCAGGAAGAGTTTATAAGGACATCCCCATGCTGATGTTCAGGTATCTTGCACCTCAGGGTGCTGTGGAGGAGCAAAACCACTCTCCACAGCTCAGTCTGCTCTGGCACAACATGCAGACTGGGAAGAGTTTGAAAAGCTCTGCATTGTAGCAACTAGAATTTCATTCAGCTGCTTTTAGTTGGGGGCATGTACCAGGAGGGAGAGCAAGCAGCCTGTCCCAGGTGGGATGAGGGGTCCACCTGGGAGGGCAGCACACGTGGTGGCAGGTCACAGGCGTGTCCCTGCACACAACCAACTCCCCACTTAACTAATCCCAAGAGAACAAGAGGGTCCCTGTATCATAGCAGGCTTCTTTCAGGTATTAACAAATGGGAAAGTCTCACTGGGTGCCTTGTGGGTTTTGTTTGTTTGTTTAAATCTGGCGTGAATACATTTGGAACAACAACAACAAAAAAAAGAGGTTAAAAATATGCTAAAGCAAAAATAGATCCTCCATCCGCAGCTCGTCTGGATGGTTGGCACTCACCCTAAAACATGAGTTATTGGGAGATTTAGAAGCTGTAAAAATCACTATCCAAGAGAAAGAGAGAGAAACAGAGGCAACCTCCTGGCTCCTCGTATTCCTCTGACCACCAGCACCAGCCTCCCTCTAGCAGGACCCTCTCCTCTTGGTCTGAGCAGATCTTTTCTGGCTCATGGCTGCAAGAGCAGCTTTTGGACCATCCCCTGAACACACCACAAGACAATGTTTCCGCAGGGAGGCAACCTGTCGTGTGGGGATGCCAAAGAACAACCCTTCTAATGCTGAAGATTATTTGGAAAAGGAAAACAGTGCGAGCCTTGAGCCAGACTGTGAAGGGATCTGAACCTCCCCTCTAAAGCACCTTCTCCTCCAGCTCACACCCCACCTCAGCAGAGCCCCTGATTTGTAGAATCATAAAATAGTTTGGGTTGGAAGGGACCTGTAAAGGTCATCGAGTCCACGCTCTGCCATGGGCAGGGACACACCTTCCACTGCCCCAGATTGCTCCAAGCCTCATCCAAGCTGGCCCTGAACACTTCTAGGGATGAGGCAGCCACAGCTTCTCCCGTGGTGCCCAGACTGATTTCAGTCCCTCAGTTGAGTTGTATCGTGTAGAACAGCGTGTGCTCAGTGCCCACAGCCTCTCCCCCTTCACAGACACATTTTCCCCTCAGTCTCCTGCAGGATTTGGGGTGCAGTTAATACAGCACCTGCCAGACTCAGCTTTTCCTCCCCTCCTTTGTCATTTTAAAGCTGCCACTTTGAGGGCCCTTCTGAAATTATGTAAAGCCCGGTTGGTTAGACGAGGGCAACCTGTATTTATAACACCAGTGCTGAAACACATCCTAATTCCACATAAATCTACGGCAAGTTAATCATGCCTGCATTTCCAATCCAGTTTTATGAGGTCAGAACTCTCAGTCCAGCACTCCTGCCGTGGCTGAGGTGGTGGTGGTGGCTGTCAACTGCTCCAGGACTGTGACACCCCAGAGCTGCACCCTCTGCCCCACAGTGATGAACCAGCTCCCCACAGGCAGTCCCAGAGGGTTCCCCTTTCCAGGGGCTTTGAGCTCCCCCCCCCCCCAGACTCCTCCTACAACGTCACAGATGCCAACAGAAGTCGGAAAGGACCTGCTCTGTGCCCACCTGCTGTTTTAGCTGATCTATTTTTTGCTGTTGTGTGATCCACAGACAGACACCAAGTTGTGAGTCATCTCAGCAGTCACAATGACACTGCTTTGTTCTCAGCCAAAATATTTTATTATTAAGTTTCGAAGCAATTAGTACACCCTGTCCCTGGTTTAATGGTTGAGGGGGAAGGTGGCACACCCACAGAACCTACAAGCTGACACATCAACCTACTCAGAGCCATTATCTCTCCATTATGATCTTCTCCAGTGTTTGCCAGGAGTTTTACTAATACCTGTGCACCACCTGAGCCTGGGGTTAGAGCTGATCAACCACAGCCCCTCTCTGATCACAACTGGAGTAGGTACCACAACCCCTGGAGCGTGCTGGGGAACCAGCCCTAGAGGAAGCTGCTGTCAGACTGCCCCCACTTCCCTCGTGCTGAGAACACAAACCCTCGCCCAGATCCTGGTGCTCCTGCCCTGTCAACCTTGCTATGGGCTTGGCAAATCTTTGCTTGAAGGACCAAAGAGAATTTGGATCCCGGCTCGGGACAGTTTTGGCACAGATGGACAGAGAACAAACAGATTTCCTGCCACATGGAATGGCTGGAAGGAAACAGGAGCCGGGGGCAAGGAAAACAACCCAAAGCAGCGGCACGTCCTGCGCTCCCCGTTTCTGCACTTGCATGAAAAGCCCAAAGATTTAGGGAACAAAACCAAGCTGTGATGTTTGGGTTGCTCTTCCCTGTGGATGCAGTCACTGAAGTAGAACGAGGAAAGGTCACTCGGCTACAGTTCTGCTTCCAGTCCATTTCGGGGGTTTAGCACTGACACCAGCCCATAAATACTAAAGGCATCGTTTTGTGAAATAAATTTTTAAACTGTTCTGTTTATACTCAACTCAGTAAAATGTGTCTTCCCACAGCAAGCTTTTGGAGGGCTATGAATTGGCAGACACCTTAAGAAAAATAAGGGAGGGACCCTGAAGATGCAGCTTTTTATTTTTTTACCTTTATTTCCTAGATGACGTCATTTTGCAATAAAGCACAATTATCTAAACACACTTCTTAGTTGTTAAATAAACTGGCCAGCAAAGGTGATTCTAAAATGTGCAAAAGTTTTCCCAGTCAGAGCATGCAGACGGCTCCAGGAGGATTTCTGTGCTCAGATATTTAGCTGCAGAATAGGCTTATCAGTTCTCTAATAACCATCTGCTTAGAGCTCAGCTCTCCATCTCATTCAGGCCACCCTTCCCCAAGCTGAAATTAAAAATATTGACAGAAACAATTTCTGCCAGGCAGGAGAAGTCTGTGCCATTGCTGCATTTTTTTGGTGTGGTGTTTCTGTTGAAGTTTCCACGTGCACCCTGCATTACCTGCCAACTGCTGTTCTATTTACCTTACATTTCTGAAATGTAAAAATCTGGAAAAACATAATGCAATTTTTAATTTCTCCTGTGAAATGCAGGAGAAAACGAGCTGGGAGCGTGGAGAGCTGTGCAGATAAGATACCAAAGGAGAAAGGCAAATATCTCCTCTTGGCCCTCTATTGCAGACTGATTGATTATTGGTGTCCAGTCCATGAGACACTTTCCGACAACTTCAGAGCACTTTGGATCATGGGCTCCTGATTTTTTCATCCCCTTCCTTTCATGTAATTTCTTCTCTCCATTTTCCAACAGACTCAGCTTGTGCTGCACAGAAAACCCATTTATGAGACCTTTTGCCTTAGAATTCAAACCCTTCCATGCCCTGGGAAAAAACTCCCTGAAAGCCTCAAGGAAAGGGCCCCAAATAAACCCACATATGCAAAATCAATCCCTATCTTGATGACACAATTGGATACAACTGGAAAGCACCTCTTCTTTCCAGGTCAGCACAGGGGGATACAAGGATGGGGAGGGGAGAAAGGACAACCTCAGTTTCTCAAAGAATACAACACAACCAAATCCTACTTGTTTAGAATTTTTTTTTTGAGCATTAAAATATGGAAAACCAAAGGAACAAAACTGTGGTAATTACACTCAGTGGGAAGTATTTTACTCAATTCAGATATAAGAGGAGCATTGCTGGGTAAATGCACACCCATGAACCCTCCCTTCCCCTCCACATTCCTCATTCAAATGTATATTGCATGCACAAAAGATACTTTTTAACCAAATATATGCAACACTAAGATTATTTTTATTAGCTGAAATAAAACAACACTATATTGTATATGCAGCTACCTCTGCCTGACAGGGCAGTGCTAAAAATACACAGACCCTCCTCCTCAGTCACAGCAGACTCTGCTGTAGAATTTCTTGCTAAAAGATTTAAACTGTTTCAAGTTTCTTTAGCTTGTCCACCTTGATTTAGATAGGATTATTATTTTTTTTTTTAAAGTATCTTTCCTGAGATCATTCACAGGCCTTTTAAATGAGAATTAAACCACTATTACCTCTGAGATCAATACTGGATACAGCCAGTCATTAGAGCAGGGCTGCCCCAGACCTCCAGAGCAGGAGGGGAGGGAAGGAAAGGGAGAACAGGAGGGAGCAGTTTGTCTCCAGAGGGCTTTGGTTCTCCATAGGGACAGTCCTGCCCACTGGAGCCAAGACCACCACCCTCTCAGAGGCAAAAATCTGGAGAAGCAGGAGCAGCATCCCTCCCACAATCAGTTTACACTCAGCTTGGATTCACCAGTGCCTTTGGCTTTACAAAACCCTGAGCAGCCAAGATTTCCTCATACTTTTCTTTTTTTCTTGTTCCTGGATATCTCTCTTTTCAGTGAGGACAGATGATCTATTTTGAGTTTAGTTGCTGCACGTGGGATTTCTCACTGCTGTTGTCTCTTCGACAGACTTTCCCCTGGCAGATTTTGTCCCCTTTCCTGCAGAGAAGGAGCATCCCAAGAAGGCTGTGGAGCATCTCCCTGGTTTGCATAACCCACCTGCCTGCCCTGGATTGGGCTGGGAGGCAGGAGGGGGCCGTAACAGGCTGGCCATCATCTCTGCTCTTTTTGCACCTTCTTTTCAGCCTCTCTCTCTCTTTTTCCCCTTACCAGCTTTGCTCCCATCTATGAAAAATCAGCAAATAAAAAGTTACATTAACCCCACCCTGACCTCTGCGACATAATACACTGTGGGCTGATGGGCTGCCTTTGGAGCTTCGTTGAAAAGCTGTCATTCTTCGGCATCCCAAGTACAGCCCAGGGAGCATTTACCGGATAATTAATATATTAAATGCATGAAAAATAGTTACACAGGGCCCCCCCCTCCATCACCAGATCCTTCCTACACACACACATATCCCTGCCATCTTTTCCAGGGAAAAGAAGGGAGGCAAAAAAAGAAAGGGGGGGGGAAAAAAAAAAAAAAAGATAGATACAGCATGTGCACCATCAATATAAAAGCATCCCCTGAATAGCCATCATAAAAACTGTTCATAATTTTATAGCTTCATTCGTGCTGGAGCACCATAAAGGCAGGCCATATTTTTTACACTCAGGATGCCTCATAAAAAAAAAAAAAAGGAAAAAAAAAAAAAGAAACAAAAAAAGAAAAGGAAAAGGAAGGAAGGAAACTTGGCATGGGAGACATGGAAGCACAGCCTCAAAGCCATCAGCTCACCTGAGGACAAGAGCTTGGTAAAAGGGGGTTTGAATTTGTCCTCTCTGACCTGTGAGGTTCTGAATCCCACTGAGGCCATCAGAATAATTATTAATTGGGAAGTCTTTAGGCCTTTTTTTCCCCCCTTCTTTTTCTCTTTTTGCTGACTGCATATTTGCCTTTTAAAAAGGATGATGGAAGGCCAGGGAGGCAGCCCTGCCCTCCAACTGTGTCCTTCACCTTTAAGTGGGCCAGCATCTTTTTTTTGGTGCTTTGAATCCCCCTCCCCTTTCCCTCCACCTCCCCAAATGCAAAATTCATGAGCTGGAGCATGGATTAACAAATAAATTATAATGAAGGCAAATGGGTGGCAATAAAAAATAATAATAATAAAAAAGGAGGCCTCACCTTCACGTGACAGAGGCTGAGCAATATAACAAACCAGCTCGTTTATTTTCACCCAAGCCTGTTCTCCAGCTTGGGAAGGTAGGATTTTAAAGCATTTTATCCTTTATTTCCTGTAATATATTTGGACAAGGCAGCTGTAAATCTGAGGCAGGAGGAGAAATCAAAGAGTGGCAGGAGAAGATAGGGGTCAAAGGGAAAGAAGCTGTGTTGGTTTGTGGATACGGCCCCTGAGCTCCTGTGATCCAGGGATTTAGGGCATCCACCTACACACACACCAGGCTGCTGGGCTGGCTGCCTCATGCCACGCTCCAGGAGCTCAGACCTGCCTTTGTTAAACACCTGTGTGCGGATTTTCAGGTGGAATAGGGACAACAGCAGGGATGGCCCCTAAAAATGCGCACATTATACCCATCAGACATCCCAGAGTCAGGAGAAACCATCACAGAAATCATCTGGTTTTGCTATTAAAGCAGAGCAGGTATGTTTAAGAGAAATCCCTGGATACCTGTTTCTCTACTCAGAGTCAGAGGTTTCCTCCTCCCAGTCCTGTATCACAAGAAGGATGTTTTTCAACCACAGCAAAACTTCAAAGGAAAGTTCTTTTCAGTTTTCCGTCAATATTTAACGAGTTTGTTTGGGTTTCATTTGTTTGTTTCTGTGGGTTTGTCCCTCATGCCCTAAACACTGACCACAGTGAGACCCGAGTGCCTTTGGGTACAAACCTGACTGGGGGAGCAGTTGGACAGGCACTGGGAAATGCCCAGCTGCCCTCACCTGGGGGATGCCCCATGACCCCCCTGCACCTCCCCAGCTCCAGCAGCCACATCTCCTGTGCCCCAGAGTCACCAGGGCACCAACAGCCTCCACAGGGCTCTGCAGAAATACCTGTTGTTTCACTATCTCCCAATCTAAGAGGATATTTCTGTGCCTCACCCATAAAAGTATCACCCAAGAGGCAGCTGGAGGGTCTGTGGGACACATCACACTCCTGACTGGCATCGCTGGCTGAGGGTAGAGCTTCCCACGTTATTTTGGGAACCCACCTCTCCCAACCTCATGTGCTTGGGAATTAAAGGGAGTTGGAATCCAGAGCAACTTCACTGATTTTGCTGAAACTGCTTCAAGTTCACACAAGCTCAGGTCACCCAGCCCAGTGGCACAGGTGCTTGCAGGGTGTCCAAAAAGCATCAGGAAACAGGTTTAATTTGCTAATCCAAGTGCTGTTACACCCATGTGGCTCCCAGCCTGGGGAGTCCAGTCTCTGAACCTGAACAAACACACCCCCAAACCGGTCCCGAGGAGGAGCCACCCCACCATGAGCACCCCCTGAGCACAGCCCAGGGCCCTGTGGCGGGCGGGGAACGGGCACAGCCTCGGTGGAGCATCACCAGCCCGGCCTCATTTGTCTCTTTCATGTTTATTCATGGCAACTGTGCCAGAGCATCCAGCTCCATCCGGGAGGGAGGTGCCAGCAGGTGGCCTAATAGTGGGAATTAGTGAGGCACAGAGCCACGAGACACACACTGGGGCTGCCTAATGCTGCCCACATTAACGCACGCTCGGAAATGAATAAAGCTTCTTCGAGGGGAAAAAATAACAGCAAGGGGAAGAAGAGGGGTAGGAGGAGGCACCAAGGGGAGCCCAGTGTGCTGAGCTAAGCTTGTCCAGCACTCAGTTATGGGAAGGGTGCCCTCGTTCCACGTGGGTGCTGAGCTCAGCCCCGCACACGCAGGCCCTGTCAGCCACGAACAGGAGAGAGAGAAACATTCTGGGGCTGAGAAACACCTTCTGGCCTTCCCTTCTCCAGCTCTGGCACTTTGGGCAGGCACCCAACCTCCAGCCAAGCAAGATGGAGCAATTCACTGCTGTCCTGCTCCCTCAGTCTCAGGAGTCCCAAGAGCAGGACAACGATGCAAGAGAGCCAGGCAGCATCCACCACCATCGACACAGAGAACTGGAACCAAAAGTGCCTGCAGCTAAACAGGTCTCCAAAAATCCCTTTTAAGATTTAGCTGCCGGATCCCATTTTCTCACATAACTACCAAAAGTAAGAGCAAACCCTGAAAATCTGTTCCAAAATGCAGCATTTCAGTAGCCAGTCTTCTTATCCCTCTCCTCCTGCACACATACCCAATAATCCTGGACATCACTCGGATTTAGAAACAAGTACCTTTGAAAAATCAGAGGATCAAATAATACCCCTATAAAACCCCCTTGCAAAAAAACGCTTCCAGTAAGTGCAGGATTAGGCTCTAAAAGCTTCTTCCTCGCCCCTCAGTGTGCTCTGACACTCACATTTGCATCGCTGGCAGCTCTGAGTGTGGGGAGAAGGAGCATCTCCCCTCACACGCCCCTGCCCATGGCCCCATCCCACCCTGGCTGGGAATTTCACAGCAAGTGGCACAAAAAACAGCAGCAAGAGTAGTTTTGGTTCTTCTGGTCATAATTTTTTTTTTCCATTATAAATATTATAATGGGAAAAAAATATTTAAAAAATATATATAAATTATAATTCCATTCCATTTCCACAATAAGTTTAAAATTTTTTTCTAAACCCTGGACACACGTACAGCTGAAAAAAACCCAACCCCAGAACACAACCAAAGCCCCTTTCCTCTCAGTCCCTATCTCCTGCAAATAAGAATCACACACACCAAACACACATACAATTCCTGCTCAGCACTGCCAGCTCCTCCACTGTATTCCCTTTCTATGAATTAGGCACCCGGTTGTTGGTTTTTCCTTTGGAATTTTAAACAGTTTTCACACCTGGTCTGACAAAGGTTCAGGTAAATCACCAAAAAAGCACCGGCTAATTTGAAAAAATATTTAAGAAACTCCGAGTTCCCTGCCTTTTTTACTATCCTCTGCTCCATAATTACATTGCACTGCCTGATATTTTCATGGAACATTAACCGAAGTCAGGTGACTGCCCCCTTACAGTCTACGCCTATCCGTTACCCATAAGACCCCCATGGACCTTGACATTATTAATAGTCCTATTCATTAAGTATTACTCTTGTAGAATGAGTAGCATAATATTGGCCTGGAGATAGGAACAGGCAGAAGGAATAAGTCAAATTAATTTTCCGCAGCAAACGCCCCGATTCTGTAAATGACATTCTATACTGTTAGCATTTTAAATGTGACACAAATGGCAGGAGATACAATTTGAAAGCAAAATAGTAGAAGACATGGCTCAGGGTGTAATGTGCTGCATAAAAATCCAATAACATCAGTTACATGAAGGAAGGGAATGAACCAACCCGATGGAGGGTTTTAATTTGCATTTGTTTAAAATGGCAGGTAAGGGAGCAAGAGAAAGGCTGCAGCTCCCTGATTAGGGTTTTCCCCCCTTCTGCTGAGGATGAGGGTGCAGAAGAGCTCAGAGCCACACTCACACCTTCCTACCAATACACACTTCCCAGCCATCTCCACTGCACTGGCTGCTGAAGGTAAATCACAGGCTGGCCCATCTCAAAGACTCAATGCAAATATCCAGGAGGAGCCTGCAAGCTCAGCTTGCCATGTCTCAAGGTCCCTTCAGATAGTTCAGCTTGAGCTCCAGCTTCCCCAGCCAATATAAGAGCTGGAGTGGAAAATCATCTTCACTGGAAGGGTTGTCAGGCATTGGAATGGGATGGACAGGGCAGTGGTGGAGTTCCCATCCCTGGAGGGCTTTAAAAGATGTGTAGATGTGGCACTTGGGAACATGATTTACTGGTGGCCTCGGCAGTGCTGGGTTAAGGGTTGGACCTGATCTTAAAGATCTTCTCCGTCCTTGGTGATTTTAAGATTGTGTGACAGTAAATGACTCGTAGGTACCGTGTCCCCAAGGGCCTCACCTGGTTGGGCCACACTTTAACAAAGAACCAACGTGTTTGAGCAGCAGCAGCTCCTTCAGGAAACACCAAACCCACACATCCCAACTCCACTGGGCATTCCCTGAGGCAAAGCCCCTCCGCCACCTCTCGGGTCAGACCGGAGTCCAGCTCAGAGCTGCAGCATCTACCCGGAGCTAGAAGAGATGTGCCAGAGCCTGAGCCCTGGATTTCAACCAAGCCAAACCCAACCACTTCAGGGGGTGCTTCAGACTCAGCTAGAGGCATATTTTTGAGAAAACATTGCCAATTTGGCAGCGGTGCAAATCAGGCTCTCAGATCTAAAGCCCCCAACAGCTGCCCAGAGGATGAACGGGGCTGAAATTCAACACTAGTGCTGAATCCTGGGCTTTCAGCCTTTTTTTTTTAATTATTATTATTATTTAATATCTAAAGGCATCTGGTCTGGGGGAGGTACAAGAATGCAGATCTCCAAGCCTTTGTGCATTTTTCTCCATTCCCTTTTCCTTTCATTTCCTTCCTAACAGAGTGCACTGTACCAAGACTGCAAGACCACCAGACAGGAGAGATCTGATCAGGAAAATAATAAAAAAAAAAAAAAAAAAAGCAAAGCCTGACCTCCATTAGTTTTATTTAGGATAAAGCACTGCACTGTAGTTTATTTATTAACAACATAAAAAGCCATTGCCTATAGAAAGTAGAATAAATACACATAATTTCCCCAGGAAGAGCACTGAGCTGGCTTCCTGAGGGGAAAAAACTATCACTTAATTGAAGCAAGAAATGTTCAATCCAATAATCTATAATTAGATATTTTATGGAATATGTTACCTAGAGATGTTTATTTATAAAATGTTTCCATCAATAATAAGTTGTTGGGAGGGGGAGAGAAGGTCCTTTCCTCAGCTGCTGGGATGAGTGTTTATGGTGGAGGGAATTTCATGGGCAGTAAAGGAGGCTCTTCCTGCAGCTCATCCCAGCAGGATGGAGAAGTTGCCTCGAAGAGTCCCACAAACCCTCCAGACCCAGGTGACTCTCACAACCCTCCACTCACACCTTCCAACTGCTGTTTTTCCTCCAGGCAAATTATTATTTCTGCTAGTTGCAATCCTACTGCTGTTCTTATTACAAAGGCAATTTTTCCTCTCCCTTTAATTTGGGGTTGCTCAGTGTTCCAGCTACACTTCTGCAGTGTGGTGAACTGTAAATTGTGTTTGAAACTGCAAAGTGCAGAATAAAGCAACTGATTGAAGCAGTAAAAAGGAAAAAGACCAGATCCAGGTTGGTGGAAGAGCCGTAGAAAAGAAGACACTTCATTCATCAAGGTAACAAGATTTGGGAGGGAATATACCTGTCAGAGATGAAATACAGGTGATAATTAACACATACCCTACACAAGACAATACTGTGCTACAGAAACACCTGGGCAGAACTGTCAGGTGATTTCCAGAAAGACCAGACTTAATCAGACTTCTTATAATCTCTAATAATTCACAGAATACTAACAGGTCATGACTAGAAAAACAGCCTGTCCAGAAATAGTGACTTTGCACAGAGATTCAGAACTGGGAGATATTCCCACCAGCACATGCTCATATCTTTTTTTTTTGGTCCTAAAGCACAGTTGGAAGTGCTGGTGTAGGGAGTGTTTACATTTGCTTGAAAACTGCCTGGGTTGCCCTTGCAGGCGCTGCCCTGGTGTGACTGCACAGCCACGAGCAGTGGGATGGAGATGAGGTCGGGCAGCGGAAACAAAGCGGAACTCGGGGCCCCCCTCCCACCACCTGCGCAGGAAGGACGAGCCAGTGCCCTCCTCAAGCCAACTGTGACTGCGTTAAACATAAAACAGCATTTATGGGGCGCTGGGGAGGTGGCACCGCCGGAGCCACCAAGGAACACCCGCAAAGCCCACGGGCAGCGAGGGGGCCGCGCTGAGCACAGGACGGGGACCCGCCCCAGCAGGGAGGCAGAGAAAAAGGCCATTTTCCAGCTAAAAGCTTTGTTTGCCGCTTTCAGGAGATCCCACCTGCAGCCATCCCCAGCACGCTGGAGCCGCTCAGCCCCTCTCCCCCACCTCCCCATCCGCTGCGAGGAGCCAACTCGGCCACCTCCGATCCATCAACGGTGTTTACACTTGGCTCCCTCGCTCTGCCACGAGCACGAAATGGGGGGAAAATTATAATAATATCACAAATGAAATTGAATGAGTAACAACATTTTCTAAGAACAGAATAAATACAGTTGGTGGCGCCTTTTTTTTTTCCAATTTAGTATTGTTTAATATGCATTTAATCAACCCATTCAGTATTATAGAGTCTATGTACCGTGACACCCTCCTATGCCACAGAGGAAGCATTCATAGGCCATTAGGCTAAAGTAATATGTATGAGGAACCACTTTTCCCCAGGGTGTAGTAACTATTTTTGCTCCCCAGTCGTCCCCATTAAATCATTAAACCTCATGACTATGCTTTCTGAACTCTACCCTGATCTTTAAAAAGCAGAACATTAAAGGGCAACTGTCACCCTCCATTGCACAGGCCTTGTGTTTTATATATTCAAAGCATTAAGCCTTTTGTCAGTCTATACATCATAAGCACTGGAAGACTGTATGCACAAACAGGAAATGTTTATAACTGATGTCCCTTTTATAGTGGATGTGCGAATGGGCAGGATAAAAAAGCTGAGGCTCGGCTATTTTATGGAAACTGAAGCAACGTGATTTTCCCCAGCTGCTTGCAATAAAACCATCTTCGTTACTTATCTTTATGTGGCCAGTTGCAGGAGGAAGGAGAAGCGGTGAAGCACAGGCAGAGAGCTGGAAGTCCAGGAGTCATGAGGGGTTGTCAACTTTGGACTTGCAGATCTCATTTCCCTACTTTATGGCAAAAGCCTAATTAGAGAACAGCAGCAGGCAGAGAATCTACTGAGGGAAGGTTGGGCTGGACTTGCACAGATCTTTTGAGGTCCTGAACACCCCTTCAAACGCATCGCTGCTGAGATGCAGCCACATCCAGGGAGAAAGAGGACCTGAGCAAAGAATTAGGGGCACAACCACCTCTGCCACGTGTGCCTGACAGCATCACTGCTCACTCCTCTTGAAGGCTTTTTTGAAAGACCTCTCACAGCAAAGTCTGCCATCTCCACTTTGTTCTCATCAAACTGGAGGCTGCAGGTACAAGGAACGGGAGACATCTCAGCCTGAACGCTGTGCTTTGCACAGCTGCAAAAAGACTGAGAGACCATTCCAAACTCCCTCACAGAGCCTTGGAAAAGAGGTCCCTCAACTGCCTCATGCCTTGCAGCTTTGTTTTGCTGTTGAGAAGGTAAATGATGCTTCCTATGGCATGTGTTTGGAGCAAGGTAATCCTGCCAAGGCTTCTGGCGTTTCCTCCAGGGTTTTTGGGGAGCAAGGTGCTGCAGACACCCACAGAAACCTCTGCATGGGCTCTGACTAAGGTTTTGGACAAGTCACTTCCCCACAACCTGCACCCTGCCCTGTATGACCACTGAGCCTTGCAGAGTATGAATATTCTCTCAGTAGTAAACTGGGAAACGATGAGCACAGGGCAGAGCTTTCAGCACTCAGGCAAGGGGAGACACAAAACAGTTCCTGGGGAAAGATTTCTGAGATGGAACACAGGCAGCAGTAACTCTAAAAAAGAGAATTAGCAAATGACTTTCGAAGCAGAGAAAAAAAAGACCACAATAAATGCCAAGGTCAGGTGAGGGGCAAAGGAGAAAACACTTCCACATTCTTAGGCCTGTATTGCACAGGTAGCACAGCACAGCTCCATGACCCACCTCAGCACGTCCCCCCCAGCACCACCCCACCCCCCTTCCCCATCCTCAGGCACCTGAGGACGCTTCCCAGTTAGCTGCAGATCCCTTGTAAAACAACGGGGAACGTTAGGTTAACACGACCGGGAGAGCGATAGCGCGGCGTACAAAATGTCAGAGCTTTCATGCTGGATGTTAACTTCCCAGCCAGTGGTATCAATCTGCAGCAAAACACAGTTATTTCATCGTGACATCAGTTCACCTTTAAAGGCATATGGTAAAGCCTGCTTTGTGGCTTGCAGCAGATGAGCTTCCTATAATTACAATTTGAACTGTTCCACAGGCAGCTCTATAGATAGTGGATCAGTGATTAAAGTTGAAATCACAGGGTAAGTAGTTCTGTGACACCGTGAGTCACAACAATCATCAAAGACTCAAGTCTGGTTTCTGATGAAGTGGAGATAGTGCAGTGATTCAAGTAGGGGACTGAGACTCAAGTGCTGCTACTTGGAGGCAGGAAAAGAGCAGACACATTCTTGAGGAAGATACTCAGTGCGTGCTATTGACTGGCCCCAAGCAAATCTTTAACCCTGCGTCTGGGAGAGAGCATGACTGTGCATCTCATTGCGGCGGGGCCCCCGTGTCACACCTGAGGATCACAGGCTCCCAGTTAAACATTCCTCCTGCCGATTCCTCCCTTTGATTTGAGGAATAATGCATGCAGGGCACAGGATGCAGGGCACAAGGCAGCGGGCTGAGGCATGCCTTGGTTTTTCCCTACAGAGCTTCTTCCCTGCTCCCTGAGTATCCTGTCAGCACCAGGCATGGAAGGCAAAGAAATGTGCACTCACACTCTTGTACCCCTTGCTGACCCCCATTGGGAAGTGAAGGGCTCTTTTTTTTATTATTATTATTGTTTTATAAACATAAAAGAAGCCAGCCTCTGGCCTGTCTGGCAAGGAACTGAGAAAATCCTGCTGCTGCTTCTCTCCTGGAAGATAATGGGCTAAAGCATTCCCTTTCCCTAGTGCATCTCCATTAAACTTCAGTGAAGCTGATGCTGAGATAATTTTGGTCCAGAAAAAAATCAATGGGTTGAAATTTGTAAGAAATAACCCACAATGGAATTGCCACAGCAAAAAACCCCCGTGCAGATAAGAATAAACTTAATTCCCAGCACAGTGATGTCTCACTTGCATATAAAGTAAAAAGAATTTTAGCACCTGGAAGGAATTGGATCCCAGCTCCCTTTCACTCTCAGGCTCTAAGATCTGCTCTTTCCCAGCCCTGCACATTCCCACTGCAATAATACACAAATCCAGGTGCTGAAGAACTTTTACCATCCATAACATAGAGGAAAAGGATAAACTGAGGCACAGGGGGACGTTACACCCATGACTCAAGGTGACAGCAGGCCAAGAGCCACATCGATGCCCTGTCCCATCCCAGGTGGCACCAGACTGTGCTGTATCCCATGGGAAAGGGCCAGGAGGATGCCGAGGGACTCCAGCAGGAAAACCTCTGTCTGAGAACCCCGTTCCATTGCAAGGTCCTGTGCTTTTAAGCTCAGCCAAATTCCACAGCCAGCCTGCAGTACTGTTTGCACCAGCTCGGATATTTTAAGGAAATTGCTTTCTTTACACTTTCTTTGAAAGATGAAAGACGCTCCATTTGGAGCAGGGAGGGGGAGGAGGAGCGGCCAGCGCAGCTACAAAGCCAACAAGCTCCTCTCCTCGGGCAGATGATATCGTGGCTGCTGGCTGCCTGCCACAGCATCCTGAGCACCAGCCACGGGCTGGGATGGAGCCCTGCCAGCTGCACAGCCAGGAGGACAGGGACAGGCCCTGTGCTCAGCACCACTGCTCCACTCGAGGAACTGGGGGGTCAGCCCAACTGGGACCAGCCTGTTCTCCACACCACGGAAGGAGGTGGGATCTGGTGGACCAGCCCTGCCCAGCTTTCACATGCCACTGGTTGTCTCAGCACACCTCAAGCAGTTTGTGTCTTTAAAGGCTGCGTGCAAGACTTTGGGACTATCTATAGGAATATCAATGCTGGTAAAAGGAGAGATAGGGAAGAGGAAAAAAGAGAAGCTAAACAAGAGAGTAGACCTGACCCACCAGGTTACAGTGAAGGACTTGTGACCATCCAAGACTTGGACCAAAAGGAGAGCCTTTAGTGCAGGAATTAGAGCTTCTGAGACGTTTACCATGAAGTTTGGTCTTAACTTTAAGGTGCTTATTTCAAGAGGACAAACCAAGGCAAATAGACGAACTTGCCTGGGAAAAGGACAAAAAAAGTTATTCCCCACAGGACATTTTGGAGCAAATACTCCCAGGGGTTTCAGAACCACAATCCCATATATTTGCTTAAGCAATCGGAAGACAAAGCTTTCTACTTTCCTTGCCATCCCCCATAGAAATTCTCAGCAGGTTTTGGTCCTCTGCAAGGGATTCCCAAGCCAACAGCCCCCCTGGAGATCCACACCCAGACCATCAGCACAGAGCGTTCCATCCCCTGCTGGAATCCGCTCTGCTGGCTGAGCAGGGAAGGGTTAAACCCAGGGGTGCCTCCAGCACAGTGCAGCACCAAGGTCCTTCCCAAGGCTGCAGGGAACAAAGCAGCCATCAGTCTATATTTGGCCTTTGCCCTTGGATCATTTATGACTTATTCTTCACCTCTGATGACCACAGCAGCAAGCTTTCAATCTCTCGCTCCCTACCCTGGAGCAAGGGGCTCTCCCTCCCCCCTGCTTTTAAAAATCACACCATTTGCAATTAAAAGCAACTGCCAGGAGGTCTCCAGCAACTCTTCCCTTGCCCCTTTGTGCCCTTTGCCTTGCAAAGACCAGACTTGGGGCACGGTATCACACCAGGGCCAGGATGAGGTGGTGGTTCTCTCGTATCAGGGTGTGGGGAGCAGGGAAACAGAGATGTCTTGCCAGAACTACAGCTCAAAGTCTACCCTTCAGGCTTAGAGAGAAGGTCTAAAGGGAACAAGCTTGGGTGGCCTTTTACTTTATAGCCTGTGGAGTAAAAAGGGACGCTGCTGCGATCCCAAATAAGCCTCATTTAATCACTTGGACTCTGATCCACAACCACAGACCTTTGAGTAGCAGCCTTCTGGTACCAAACCAGCCTCGTGAGCTCCCACCCCTCACAGGCACCAGCAGCATCAGCAGGAGGTCCAAGAGGTTCACCTCAGCACAGGCTGGGGCATTTTGAGCACTGCCCACCTCCAGGCTGAGCACAGCAGTGATACAGATACCAACCATGCAGCAGGTAAAGGCAGGGGTTATTAGAAGCTGCTGAGATCCCAGCAGATGGGTTTTCACTCAGGAGAGCTGGTGTTTGTTTTCTTGGGCCTGAGCTAAGCCTCTTGTTCGTTTCCCAGCCAAAGCAGCTCCTTGCCCACACCGTCCTCTCCTACTTCATCAGAGAAATCTCTCTGATGCAAACATACAACACAATCCTGAAAAGAAAGACAGAAGCCTTGCAAGCTCTCCTTGTTTTGAGACACCTTTATCAGGACTTCAAACAGCTCCTGGGAAGCAACACCCAGTGTTCTGGAGGGAAACTATTCCAGAGCCTTCACTGCTAACAAGTTTCTACCCTTTGGAGTCCCAATCCTGCTCAACCTCACAAACTCACCCTGAAGTCAACTAAATCCATAAGGGCTGATAGTATCAAGGGATGAGTCAAGAAGTCAATTAGCCTTCAAGATCCTTTTCAAAAACAAAACAAAGGCAAGAAATAGACCCAGAATGGATCTAAAGTATTTGATAGTGCCTCATCAGAGAATAACTAGATTATTTTCTTTCACACTCAATACATTTACACAACTGAGCAATAGTCTGAGACCCTCTTGATTCGTGTAAGTGGGGGAGGGGAAGGAGGAGGGATTGCAGGCTGCAGGGGTGCTTTTCCAGGGAGAAATCCGGGCATGCAATGCAACCAGCACTCAGCTCCTCCTCTCCCCCTTCCTTAATGTAATGTAATGGCCAGCTTACAGTCACATACACCTGCAAGTGGGGCTCATTTGAGAACTTCAGCCCCGTAAACACCAAAGGGCTTGCAGGACTCGGCCAGTTTTACGCATTTCTAGGAACTGTTTTCCCCCCTCTCATGCAAAGTCTTATCTCATCGAGCTCAGAGCACTCAAAGTTACAGTATAAAATACGCTCATTTTTTTCCCCAGCAAAGCAAAAAGAAGATGCTGCTGTTTTCTGCTGGTTTCTTTCTTTTTTTTTTTTTAATTATTAAAAAGCCAGTTCCCTCAGCTTTAACTAACTAATTTTCCTGCAGAAACAGTACATTTCTTTTATGTGTTAATTTTTCTTCCTCTATTTGCACTTCACAGCATGTAGTGACATGCCAGGCATTGAAGAACAAGCCTCTTCCACTCTCTTCTGAGCTGACAAATACTCCTGGTGCAGAAGACCAAAATGCATCTGTGAATTCAGCTGTATTTGTGCATTTTGCTGGAAGAGGCTTCTTTTAATGATGCAGTTTTCCCTAATATAATTCAATTCATCTTGTGTTAACCTTTTTCCACACAGAATTAACAGGAAAGTATCTTGCTTTGGAGTCTTGTGAGGAGTTTTTCACCCAAACTGCGATCCATGCTTCCCAATCAAAGGTTGGCCAGCCACAAATTCAAGATATTTTGGGGGAAAAAAAAAAATATGAGAGGTGGTTTGCTTCCGAAATCTCCACCTAGGAAGTCATTTGTTTTATCAGAGCTGCTCAAGCGAAACACATGAAAAATTCCCAGATTACCAGGAGGGTTAATTCCTGCCAGCAAATAATACCACAAATAACCCAAGAGGGTCCCTGCTGGAATGGCAAAGCTATTTGTATATAAGAAAGCCACAAAACTGCAGGTCAAGTTGAAAAAGAGATGCCTGGAACGTGACAGAAAACATCTCAAACTGCTTTAACCCTCAGGCACTCTAAACAATTTCCCCAAACACACGATTCACCCTCTCCAGATTTCCCCACTGCACGTCACAGACTCAGCCCACTCTGCAAAACATCTCAATTCAGAAAGTCCATAACAAATAACCCCATAATTAACCTCATCCCCCAAGATCTCGGCTCCACTTGCAAGAGGTGACATCTGCCCCTCCTGTCAGTTCAGCAAAGTAGAATCAAAAGCTCAAAAATACCATCAAGAGCCCAGAGCTGGGCTCAAACTGCAAAAAATAAAGCTTGCTTTTCTTATCCCCTTCTTGAGCTGTCTCCTTGCCTGAGCCTGAAATTCTCCAGCTATGCAAGCCCAAAACCAAGCTGCCACAAGCACTGATGGGAATTGCTCAAGCCCCCCCCCCGTACAGCAATTGTTCCTGCCTAAGAAAATAATCCCACACTGTGGGAGCAAGTGTGTCTGACGGGACAGCATCCTCTTTGCACTGCCCCTGCTCCCCAACATCCCCCTCACCCCGTTCCCGGTGTTGCAGGAGGATTTTCCCAACTGGAACGTGGAGTCGACTTCACTTCCCCACACACAACAGTTTGCTGAGTATTAACATTCGCCTTCAGTCGCTTCCCCTCTCCACTGCTGACAACTGTTAATTTTGTCACATCAGCCACTTTTGTAGATTTAACTTTGCTCTCCTGCTCCAGCCATTGTGGCTCGATAATAAATCAACAGTCTGGAGGCTTCACGTGGAACACAAAGGCCTTTATGGTGCACGTGAAGATGGGAATCTTTACATTTTTAAGTAGGGCTTTGTCACATTCACGAGGGGTTATAAAAAAATTTACATTTTGACTTTCAGGAAGAAAACGTGATGGTGGAGAAACGCCGTTCCCGTGTCTCGCTCAGGACACACGACACGCCTCGGGGCCCACAGAGAAGGTCACATTGCACTTCCAGCCACCAGCTCTGCCAGGCAAAAAACGGTTTGCAACTTTCCCTGAGGATGCTGAGGACAGCACCTGCAGGCAATGCCAGGTTTAACCAGAGCTGCCTGCTGTGCCTCCTTTGGGAATTTGTTCATCCCTTGCATAGGGAGAACAGCAGCACCCATCCTCCAGGACAAAGCCTTCCCAACCCCGCCAGCCATCCAGCCCAGCCCATGGAATTCCATACCCTTACCGAGGGAACTGTTTACACACACAAGCACATCCACAAGTGGAGGAAGGACAAAGAGTTCCCGGGGCCCAAAGCTGGCACATGACTGTGCATCAGCCATGAAGGCAGCGCTTCCTCTGAGCTCCTCACAGGATCCATGCCAGACAGCCTTGGCATCCCCAAGGGCACACGGTTCCCCACGTTGCTCCAGCAGCCTGGGGGAGCCAGCAGAAGCCTCTCCCCAGCCAGCAGCTCATGTGAGAGGGGGCAGCTGGTTCCTTGCTCCCGCTAAAAGCAGTCTCAAGGCGTGCTGAGGGGCAGCGCTCCCCACGGCCAGGGCTGGCAGGGCTGGCACAGCCACCATGCCAGGACAGGCCTGGGGGGCTGGAGCAGGACGGGACAAACGCCCAAAATGCCTGAAAACACCCCTGTGTGTCCGCAGACAGCCCTTTGGGGAGGGTCTCCCCCAAGAGGAAAGCTGCCTTTTAGGCGTCGCGGCGGCTGATCCCAAGCCAGCGTTTTCCGCAGATTATCTCTTCCTGTCGTTCCCCTTCTGGGCCCGGCTTGCAGCCTCGCAAATGCCAAGGGTCCTTGCAGCGTGCACAGGCAATCTGTCCTTTAATGAACTCTGCCAGCTCTCGCTAAAGATATAGAGTGTACCTTGGAGCGAGGCGGGGGGAGAGAGGCAGCAGCCTCCTCTTGCCCTGTGGATGGTAACCTCACATGCATATTATTTCCCACCATAATCCTACTGTTTTTAATTAGTGCACTGTAAAAGGAAGAAGCACCACGTCTCCGAGGGGAAAAGGAGGAGGGAAGAGGGGAGGGAAAGGGGAAAAAAAAAAAAAATCAGCACAGAGGATTCTGTCCAACTTTTCCAAAAGCTTAATAGATTTTTAAATGGGGTTATTAACACCACCTATGAATTATTTTAGGGACCTAATTATAAAAAACAAAACCCAGTTAATTAGGTTTCCTGAACTTGACTTGACACAGGTGAAACAAGATCTCTAAATGCAGGAGGATTGAAAAGCGAATCACTTCAAACAAAGAATCAATGAGTATTATTGCAGAACCAATTGAACAATTACTTCTTTAATTGTTGGCACCCTGCTACCTTCACTTAACAACAGGATGGATCAGCAGAGTTACTTAACCTCCTCCAGTAACTAAAAAGTACACTGCTAGAGCCAAAAGCGATTGCTGCACTCGGGAGGAATTGCTGGAGGTGAATTGAGCTCCTGCACAGCCGTGGGGCTGAGCTGCTCCTGCCCCTCAGGACAAGCCACGGGGTTTTGATCCGAGTGCTGATCACAGAGCTCGTCCTGCACCTCCCACACCACAGCACTGACAAGGTGAGTAGATTCTTTCAGGATGTGCAGGGACACAGAACGGCCGAGCAGGACTCAGGGTTCCTCTCCTGGCTGTCCCTGAGCTGCGGGGGGATGCAGACACATCGCTTCGGCTGAAACCAGACACACCTCCCCTCAAACCGCTCGGAGAACCCCAGCCTGGAGCCTCAGGGCGATGTTACAGATTTACTGTCTCAGAAACAGAGACAAGCTGGCACACAGGGCACGGGGCTGGCAGGGAGAGGGCGGTGGGCGAGCACCAGGCTCCGCTGGCACCCATCCCTCCCGCCTGCCCTCCAGAGCTCCACACCGCAAATCCCACCGCCCGAACCGAATGATGACGAGTAAAAATAACCGGAGATGACAGAGCGCCCTCTGATGTTGTCAGAGTGGGGGAGCCAGGGGCGTCCTGTGCCCGCCGAGGCGGGGGGGTGACAGCAGAGCCTGGCACAGGCTGCCAGCAGCTCTGTCCCTCCTTGGGGAACCCCTGCCAGCCAGCCACAGTCCTCCTGCTCTGCATCACCCTGGGCCTCTTCCTAACCCAGCCAAGGACACGGTTTTGCCCGGGGACTGGCAGGATTGGGAGCAGTTGTTCCCTGCCCCGTGGAGGGCCCTGCTGCTGGATGGGCTGATGCACTAAGGGGATTAGCTCTGTCTGTGCCCTGCCTGCACGCCAAGAGCTTAACTGAGCCTTCACAGCCTGGCCAACAAAGTGTTCCCCCAAGCAGCACTAAAAACAAACTACAGACAGCGTGAAAAAAAAACAAAAATAAACCCCAACCACACAGGCAAGGAGGTTCTAGAGGAGCTCCTGCTCCACATCACGCAGAGCTCACTGTGCATAAACTTAACCTCTCTCCCCCCTCACAAGTGTGGGATGTGGAAAGTTCAGGCTCTATAAAGAGACAGGTCAAGAGCCCCAAAGTACACAAGTTGCTCCCTAGTAACCTAAATTTGGAACAGCTGAGAGCTCTGTCCACGGGCAGACACCAGTGCTGGGTCTGGAGGTAGCAAGAGCGATGCTGGTACCACTTGGCTACGTTGCCCCACAGTCAGACCCTCCAGCCATGGCAAATAACAGAAAAGTGCTATTGAACCAGTCAATAAAATGCTCAAAATATAGAGGTAATCTTTTCTATCGGCAGCTGTTGCTGGAAACTAGGCTGGCAGTTATCAGAGTATAAACACAGCTTGGGAATGAAGGTAATAACAATGGAATACACTTTTCTTCAGGTTAAAAAAAAAAAAAATCCCATTTTAGTATAGAGGAGCAAGCATTTCTGTGCTCAGAACACGCAGGACAGATAAGAGGGGAGCAGCCAGCACAGTGCATGTGTTGAATACCCCCGAGTTCACCTGAGCCCGGGAGATTGGGTGGCAGAGCCGCGGAGCCGAGCGCTCCAGATGATCGCTGCCGGCGGACATTGTTTCAGGCACACAACATCTTACCCTTACGCAGCACTTTTCACCTCGGCTGACTTCCCAAAGTACATCATTTCGCAGATGTGGAAGTGCCAGAGCTCCTGCGTGTCAACAAATGCTGCGTCTCACCCCGCATGGCAAAGGAGATGACAAACGCAATAACCCCTCGACAGCGGGAGCAGATAACACACAGCAGGTGGCACGTGTTGTATAAAATAAAAATGAAAAGAGGGGGAAGAGCAGATATTTCTGTACCCACGTACGGAGGCTAAACCCTCCAAAACAAAAATCTTCAAGGCAACGATAAAATATCAAGTAAAACACAGTCACTCAGGTGTCACCAACAGCTCGTTTACAAACAGCCACTCGATGCCAACGGAAAACAACAAGCTGAAAATCAGGATGCTTGGTCTGGCGGCACAGCAACAACTGTCTGATCCAAAATCCTCGACAGCAAGTGAGAATGGGCTTGCAAAGGCTCGGGAGCCCCAGCAGGAAGGCTAAAAGTGGGTATTGCATGTTGGAGATCTTCCTCTGCCACCTTCAAATATGTTGCCAGAAAACCTTCAGCAGCGATTCAGTGCAGGGGTGTTTTGGTTTTCCTTCCTAACCATTTATATGGAATAGCTCCTATTTCAGCCATTGAAATTTAAGGTCTAATTTTTCCTAAAAAGCCCACATGTTAAAATCAAGATAACACACATACTAAGAATCACACTTCATATGCAGTGCTGATAGCCACAAATCAGACCAGAAATGCCACATCTACTTTACAAGTAGAAGCAACTGGAATAAAAGTCACCTCCTTTTCCCCACCTGTGCCGCTTTCCTTATGTGAAAATAAATCCTGGTTTGGACCATTTTATTTAAAAGCACGTTTGAAGTAAGTTGTGTTTAGCAGACCATTTCATTTTACAAGTGTAAGAGCACAGTTCTTAATAGGTATCACCTATTTAATTTTAAGATTACCCTTTTGGGACCACAGTTTGACGTGACAGCACGGAACACCTGAAGCCAAAGCCATTCTCTTCTGTTTACAGCCTCACTGCCTGTATTTTTAATTAAAGCCTGGACTTCTCGTTCTTGTTACTACTTCTTGACGTTATTTTTTGAAGCCCTTCATTTCTGTGCCCTCTGCTAAAGGGGGGAGCTGTGGGGGGGGAATGGTGTCCCCTCCTCCCCGGATTGCCCAGCAGAGCCCTCAGCCTGTTTTGTGTCGCTCAGCTGATGAAGAGTGGCAGTGGGAAGAGGAGCAGAGGTGGTTTGTAGATGAGCTTATTTTCTCTGGGCAAAAGCAAAAGCCACCCCTCTCTCCAGTGATGTTATTAAGCTCTTGTCAGCCCACGAGCACTTCCCAGCGAGCGCTGGGCACCTTTGTGTACTTTAGGGAGAAGGGAGGGGGGAGCGATTCCAAACTGGGAGCCCGGCACTGCACGTCCCTGCCTTCCTTCCCATTCCTCCCCTGGCAATTAATCTGAACCCCACTGTCACCTTGACACCCATCGGAGCCTCTGAGCTCCAGAAATAAACTGATCAAATATGCAATAAGCGGTCAAGCAGTGTCCCCCACAGGCAAGCTGAGATTGGACTCCCTGTTTATAAGCCACACTCGGCAGCCGAGGTGCTCTCTCCTCTCTCAGATCGGAGAGAAGGGGGATTCTCTTCACCTCCACCGTGCAACAATAACCAAATTCAGCTTAAGAAAACACACTACATTAAGTAAGAGACCTAATGATGGTATCCTTGTCCGTTTTTTTAAATTAAATGCTGTTCATTAAAGAACATCACCTCCCCGTAATTAATTTTGCTTTGAGAAGGAAAGGGAAAAAGCTACAGACAATTAATGTACCATGCAAGCTCTAGTAGATGCTCCATATATTTCCTCCCTAAGACCACCCCTCCTCCCAAACAGCATCTCTGCTCATCTCCCCTCCACTCCTGAAAGCAGGGGCTGATTTTTTTTTTTTTTTTTTGGCAGGGAAGCTGCACAATAACACAGCAACCCCTGTCTGCTTCACCCAGCCTGACAGCCCTTCAATAGGGTTACACGTTCAAGTATTGATATCTGCAATCATATTCCCCACTTCCCAACTTACAGAGATCCAAGAAAAGACACCCAGACAATTAAATCAATGGGACAGTGATGAGTCTTTACAGAGTAACATTCCTCCTGAACCAAGACGAATAAAAGTATTTGGGTTGCAGCAGAGCGGAGGCAGCGTGGCAGGGAAGGGAGTACATTTCCTTTTGGTATTTTGTATCATTAAGTACATTTTCCCTGAAGATTTAAGGCTGGCAGACAGAACAAGAATGCATGGCTGATGAGCCAAAAATGGGCAAGTAATCACAAATAAAATAAAACTACTCTTCAGCTGTGAATCAGTACACAGCACTTCCTACAGGCCAGCACGCACAAGACAGTGACACGTGTGAGGTCGGAGAGTGATAAAATCAATAATTCCCCAAGCAGGGAAGAAGAGCCCAGTGGTTTCAGCAAATGACACAAATTAGCCCTCTCTCCACAGCTGTGTGCAGCTATTTTGGAAGCCTTCAGGAATGAAACCCTCCTCGCCCCAGGAAGGTAACAGAATCTGTCCCTGTGCGTCCCTGCCCCTCTGTTTATACAGACAGGGATAAAGATGCAGCTTGTAGGTGTTTGCTTATTTTATCAAAACAGCAAATTGATTGTAGCTGTTGGATAAAAGCACTGACATTTCATAAACTGCACAGAAGAATTCTGCTGACACAAGCCAAGATAAGTCCAATTTGATTAAACTAACAAACTCTTCTGGAAACAACTACAGATTTGTCACTACTTTTACCAGCCTGAACTTTTACTACCTTGGCTCCTAAACACGTAGGTGTTAGCTAACAGCACAGCCTGACTTGAGAGGGACTAAATCAAATCACCTCAAACCCCACACTTTTAGCCAAATTGGCACCACACTGTGCTGAAACCAGGGCTGAGGCTGCAGAGCTTAGAGAGCCCTTGTCACAAGCAACACACACATTCCTTCAGAGCCGAGCAGGGCACTGTGCCAGGGGGGCACAGAGGAGTCCTTCAGGTGAGAAGCAGGAAGCCATCCCACCCCCGAGGAGTCTGAGCTCTCACAAGTGTGTGTTATCCACACTCGGTGTCGGTACCAGCCTGGTGTCTTTCACTGTTTTCCTACATCCCAGGGTGTTTCCAGCAGGATAATCCTCAGCTGGGCTGGAGGCTGGCAGGGGGAACGCTCTGCTCTGCCTCTCCTGAGGGAAGTTCTCCCTCCCCTCTGTGTGTGTTAGGGCAGGCAGGAACACACGAGTTCACAGCAGTTGAAAACATGTCCTGAGGACAGGAATCTTCCCAATCCTGCCCTTGGTAACAGAGCCAGCATTTTCTGAAACATCAGTGAACTGACACCCACTCCCCCTTGCAGGTTTCCGTTCTTGGAAGTCTAATGCGGATGTCCAGGTTTTGCTGGAGATGACAAATATTGTAAGTAGGCAGTTTTGCTTCTTTTAAACTTTTGCACAATTTAGACCACTCTCTCAAATGTTGTGTTCAGGTGAGACCTCACTGGAGCCCAGAGAGCTTCATTCCTTAGGGTGGTGACTGGCCAGGCCCTTACCCACCCATGGGCACGCTCAAAGCTGGTCCCTCTCCTTTGCACACATCACCCCTGGCCTTTGGGGAGCTGCATTTTTGAAAAACTGTTTGTGGAATGTATGAAGACTTCCTTGGATTCATGAATATTTGATTTAATATACATTTATTTCCCCTAAAGGAAGATACATTTTATTTAATACTGATTGCAGTTCTTATTACCTTCCTAAACCCAGCACACCACTCAGCATTCCAATTATGCCAGCACGCTATAGTTATGGCTGAGGAAGCACTTTCATTATAAGCTTCTGTTTTTAGACCCTTGTAAAACTCCCACCATTACATGCTCTTCCCCCAGCCCCTCCTGCAAAATAGCTGAAGATGCTCCAGCAGCTTCTCAGCCCAGATACAGCAAGACTTACACCTGGTTGAACCAAAACTTCCTACTCGTGTTGATTTAAACCCATGATCCAGCACAGATCTGACAACAGCAGCAATATTGTACTAAAAAAAAAAAATGAATTAAATAAAAATTGAACCCTCACTTCCCAGTTTATATTGCAATAACTGCTTGAACTTATTTTAAATCTTGACCAACTGTAATTCAACCACAGCACAGAGTGAATAACCCTATACACAGCATTCAATAGATCCCATATGGCTGCTGTGACACTTGGAGGCCTTGGATGTGGAGCACATACAGAAGGAACAGAAGCCCAACAGCTCGTATATTTTTCCCCACAAAGCTTGCATTTGCTGAAGAAATCCCTCCTCTCTCAGGAGATCAATTGCATTTATGGAGCAGAGTTACTGCTAAAGAAGAGGCAACACTTCAAGTGACATTTTGCCTGGTGTCTTTATGTCCCTGGTTGGGATGCTGAGCGTTCCAACGTGCTCAGAGCCCTCCAGGATCCCCTGGCTGATTTAGGACAGCTGTGGACTTAAGAGAAAAATACTTCCCCACCGTTATCTTCATGACTGCAGTCAATCTCAGCAGCCAACGTTTGGAAGAGAGGTGGTTGGCTGGTTTTACAGCTTAAATGGTGCTAAAAAGAAACAGCACAGGTCATTCTGCTTCCTCTCACCCAAAGTGTTACAAAGCACTTCGTAATGTACCCACCACCTTCAGGTTTGACGTGCAGGTCCCTCCATCAGCTGCCAAAATGCAATGATTGCACAGGTAGAAAACCAGCCACTCCAGATAGAACCCAGCATTTCAGTGGAAGACTCAAAAATATCACTCAGTCAAGTAAAATGATTACATGCACTCGAGGGGGGAAGTAATTAGGGATTTTTAAAATTCTGACCAGGACAAAGAGTAAGACATGAGAGCCTGCTCGGGCAAAGCGTGCCCGGGAATTGTCCCAGGGCCACAAGTGGTGGGGAGCTCCACTCTGCACAGCGCAGGTAGAACGGGGCTGAGATGAATAGGAATGCTGATTACTTCAACCAGAGCTCAGGAAATGCTCTCTGTTCTCATTGAAGTCCCTGGAACAGTGTAATTGGTTCAATTGTCTCACTCAGTCCGTATCTGCAGCGATCTGGTGTGCTCTGCCAGCCTGCTCAGGGCTTCAGCTGCAGCTCCCCCCCACTCCTACACACAGCCTATCCCATATTAGAGGCAAGATTAGATAAGTGGGGGTTTGCTTTGTGCTGTAATGTGTTACTATTTCATGCTGGGGTGTATGAAAGAAAAATGCAAACACTGGACCGAAGGGAGGAAAGGAGGCAAGGAAGAGATTTGTTTTGAGGCTTCGTTACTCTCTTTAACAAACAGAATTTTTTCAACAGGTTGAATGATCTGATTGCTTGTTTGGACAATAGAAGGGTTGGGATGCAATATGTGACACACGCCAAACCTGGCTGGAGAACTGAAGGGCACGGGATGCTTGGAAAAGTCACCCCTCTAAACATCAGAGCAAACTGAGGGCCCACACGGGACTCTGCTGGCCCACCTGCAGCGGGAAAACGGCGACAGAGGGAAAAGTCCTTGCCATCAGGAGCTTGCAATTCAAACTACAGCCGAGGATACGACTGGCAAAGGCATTGCTAGGTCAGGAGATGGTGGAGGGAGCAGCTGCCAGGCTGGGAGCCCGCAGGAACAGCGAGGGGCTCCAGGAGCTCGGAGCCCGAGGTCAGCCTGACTCAGCACACGCTGGCTCTGCTCCCCCTACACCCCATCAGCACATCACTCCTTATATCCCAGGCAGACCCCAGCCAGCAGAACAGCACACATCCACCTCACCAAAACCTGCTGCTGCGAGCTCCGGCTCCCACCACAGATAAACCTCTCCCTCTCTGCATCCCTGCACTTGGGCAGCCTCCTCCCGCAGCCAGCGGAGCGGGCAGGGCTTTGCTCGGCTCAGCACCAGCCCCTTGCACTTTCCCAGTGCCTTTCACCCCAGAGCTTCAACCACCAGAGCCAACCAACCTCCCCTGCCCATCTCCAGGAGAGCCACAAATCCCTCCGTTTCACAGCTAGGAGGACCAAAGCTCAAAGGGATTTAAGGCTGAATCCCACGAGCTTCAAGCAAGAGGAGTCATATTTCCCCCCTCTCCGTGTCCCCCAAGGCAAAGGCTCAGCTTTTGTGGCCGGGAGCAGAGGTGGTCCCAGCCCCGGGGGACAGCAGTGGCCAGAGCCATGCCCAGGATGAGGGCTCCCTCTCCCGTTCCCAGGCGGTGACCTCCGCCTGTGGGTGAAGCCTCAAATGCCAAGCGAGATCCCAAAAGCAGCTGTAGGACTCTGGGGAGGATCAGGGAGGTACTGCCAAGGACTCTGCTCCAGAGTCCCAAGTGGTTATTAACCAGAAAATAGGTAAGGAAAGACATAAAAAAAAAATGATTATTTCCACAGGGCAGGAATGCCAGGGTGAAACGCCAGCAGCTTTGTTTGGATTCCCAGCACCAGCACAAAGCTTTGGCTGCACAAATCATTCAGAGGATTCATTTAGTGTTTACCAGCAGCCTTTTTCCCTGTTGCTCCCTCGTGTTATGCACAGAAAAAAAATCATCATCTTTGCCTCCTCGAGACTCCCATCATCCATTACCGCCTGGCAGGGGGAGGAGGGAGGCGTGGGGTGAGACAAGGGAGCATCATCCTCTTCCTCCAACCCTTGCCTTAATTTGAAATCCTGGTCCCCCCACTCCAGCCCTGAGCACGGGCATTTCCTGCCTCTTGGCTCTGCCCATCAAATCATTATTAATCTTCCTGGCCCGTGTATATTCATTAGATAAACACGGAAACTGTGATGTTTTTTATTGTCTGCTCCGTACACATCATAACCCCGGGAAGACAAGATGAATTTGACAGCTAATGTAAAAATTACAGCAGGCAATAGATCTTAGATTTGGGTGGAACACCAAGATGAGAGTTAATCAATAAAATCCTAACTTAGGTATTGTATGAAATGGCACTTCATTCATTATTAGGAGTTGGTATAAAACATGATTTACTGGTTTGATATATTGGCCCTTCACCTTAGGGACCTATTTTCAAATCCAGTCCAATCCAAAGTGACTAAAGATCCCTCCAGCCTGAGGGCTTGGGAAGGATACTGTTGCCAGAAATTTATGTGAGCTTGCTCGTAATACATGGTTTGGAGGCAAAGGAATGGCACGTGGATGCTGGAAGGGTTAACCCCCAAACCAGCATATTCATGGAAAGTCAGACACTTCCTCTAAAGCCATGAAGCAAAAACCAACACGTGGTGGGCGTTTCTTTCTCGTGGATTTTAGACAATCCCTCAACAGAAAGAGCTGGATCACAGCGCTTTGAGTGCTTTCCACTTTCATTTTCTCTCTCCCTGCCTTATAAAGTTGCAAGAATAGTTCTGTGGTTAGGTTGGTTTGGTTGGTTTGGTTTGATTTTTTTGTTGTTGTTGTTGGTTGGTTATTTTTTGTAGAGCTCGAGATGAAAGGCATTTTCCAGCCCCTAAACAAAATGCCACTTGGGTATTAAAATCCACTGAGTTCTCCCAGGAATTTTAAAGCCATATTCACACATTAGATTTTGAAGACCGATCCGTGTAAATTAGACTTGGCTTCTACAAAGATCAAGTTTAACTATGACATGAACTATAATTTTAATTATAATACCCCAAGAACAGACCTCTGATGGAGCTGCTCTGCCATGGAGCTCCTTTATCCCCATCCCCCTGCCACTCCAGGAAGGAGAGTGAGGAGATGCTCCTATTACATCCCACTTGAAAATTAGGTGGGTTATTTATTTTTTTTATTTATTTTCCCCAAAAATCCCTACAGTCTTTGCACCAGGGTGTTGCACTCTGGTGCACGGCACAAACTCAATCCTTCTACGATATTTCAGGATAAAAAAAAACCACCCAACTTTAATAATTCACAGAGAAAACACATGGCAGCACAGAGCCCTTCCTCCCTGCTCAAAAGGGCACAGAAACCAGGGGTTTGCTCTCCTGCTGGCTTTTTACAATCAATGGCTCCACGAGACCTTGTACAAAAGACCTGGCTCAGGTGTCCTATGAATCCAGTAGCCATCACAGCCCAGTAAACCTGAATGAGAAGTGGAATGATTTAGATGCTAATGACTAATGGAGTGATATCTGCCTGGGCAATTGGCAGCCATGCAGGGATAGCAGGGAGCTCTCAGGTCTTGTCTGTGCAGGGAGGAGAGAAAGATCCCTTATCGCATTTTATAAGTTTGCATTTATAGGGCAAATAAAATAGAGCGTTTTTAAAACCAGGAAGCATTCCAGAGAACAGATTTTTTTTTTTCCATATAAAAAAATCACAGATAGAATTTAACTTTAAATACTTTTCTGACTGGAGGGGAAAAAAAAAAAAAATCAATTGAACTGATTACCTTGTTGAGTACCAGTGAAGATTTTAGTTGTCTTTGTAATTGCAATTTTTCCTTGCTGGCTTTTAAACATAAAAGGAAAGTGACTTTACTGCTGCAGTAAAACCATGGGCCCTAGTCAAAACCAACAAAGGAGAGTATTAACCCCCTCTGTGCTGTTTCAGCTTCACAGGCACCTTTAAAATCTTTCTGTTCAAAACATCAGTGGTAAATACATCTCATATGCTTTAGAAACAACACTTGAATTTTTTTTTTTGCCCCAAAACCCAACAACTAATTCTTAAAAGCTGCTAGAAAAAAAATTTAAAGGAGCTGATAATTACTGCAATCAGTAGAGTGGCTTCCACTCAAAGGACAGGGCTGTGCATCAGGTTCCCAGTGACTACAGGGGAGGTGGATGGAGGACAGCTCTGCTGCCAGATGGTCATTGTTGTCATTCAGCATCCCCTCCCATGGCAGTGATCTGCACCTTCTTGCATCGTTTTTCCCTTCCAGAGCCATGGGTTCAAGAGCTGCAGGCACCTGCATTTGTAGCACTTCAGTATCTCAAGGCACAAAGGCAGAGGTGACCTGTCCAGGGGATGGGAAGTTCTCAGACCCCCCTGACCCAGCAGAGAAGGAAACTCTTCCATCAGTTGAAAACCCATGTCCTGGTGGGCTGCTGTGGAGCCTGAGCTGCTGGAAGAACAAAAACAAAACAAAACCACCAAAACCAACCAAACAAAAAACCAAAACAAAAACCAAACCAAACAAACCAAACAAACAAAAAACCCCAACTCTCCACAGCCCTATCAGAGGGGGTCAATACAAAGGATTTTGGGTCAATACCAGTTCTCAGGTTGGGACAGACCATGCCAACAGCAAGAGCTGTGCTTGGCACACTCCACAGACCGCTGGCATTAGTGCCTCCAGCCCTGTCCCCTGCTCTGCCAGGGGGATGGATGGAAACTTCAGGCCAAGCTGTACCAGCTCAGCCTCCCCTGCATCCCCCTCCTCCCCAGATCGCTGTATCAAGTGCACCCTCAGTGGCAAAGGAATTTTCACACTGTCATCTGCTCATGAGTAAGATTCTGCACATGTGTCTCCTGAGATTTATATCTATACATTGCTCTGTATACATTGCTCTCCACTCATAACAGACACAGTTACAAGACAATCAGTTAAAGGCAACAAAAATAGATTTCCCCGACCAAACGTCATAAATTCAGTCCTTCACCCCTCCTGCTTTAAAACCAGCACAAACTGCAAATATAAAAGTGACACTTTGAGGTTTCTTTGAGGTTCTCTGGACAGGGAGCACAGATAGAGGGAGGCAAGACTGGAGCTGGAAATGCAGCTTCCCTCCAAATAATCATCCAGGAGCTAAATGGACTTTCCTCAGACAAACAGACTGAAATAGCAAAGATCCTGCTGTGCAATAACCACTCCTGGTCAGAATTTACTTTGTTTCTACCACCCTGGATTCTCCAGACGGCTCTTTGTGCATTTCCCTACCACCCTAAATCAGCACCACCTCTGTTATAACTTTCTTTTAAACCAGCTGAAAACAAGTCCAAGCAAAGCCCAGATTCCCTTTTGTCATGATCCCAACCAGCTGGCCCTCCTCCAGCATCCCCCCAAAACCCTCAGCAGTTGCCACTGAAATACCATCAGCAACAGAGAGGAACTGCTGGGGAAGTGTTGGAGATCACACCGTCTGAAAGATGAGAGTCAAAGACTGCAAAGCTTGTCGTGGGACTGACGAGGAAGTGCGACAGACACTTGCTAAACTCACAGTTTGCCCTCAGCCTGTACAACAGGGCTGTTGTGAAACCAAATCTACAAAGCTCTTGGTAGGCAGGACATCAAAGGTGCATCTACTAAGTGACTTCAGCAGTTCGTTTGGGAAGGAAAGCACTTTCTTCTGTCTGTTTTTAGATGGACAAAAGTAATGGTGGGATTCACAAAAATCAGCCTTAGGGCCCCAAGTCAAATTGTCCAGTTAGCTTTAGAAAGAACCCAAAAAAGCACCAGCTTACTCACAAAAACTGGCCCACTGTCAATACTCACAAAAGCAAGATTAAGAACAAAGAAACAAAACACTGAGAAGCCTTGATCATTGTACACAAGCCTGTAATAAACTAATGCTCAAAGCTCCACACATGAGGACACACAGAGGCACAGAAATTTGGCAGGACGTTCAGGAGTCCTGAGGGTTGCTCTGTCTTTGGAGTAAGTCCCACGTTCTGGCCACTGCAAGTCAAACAATGATTTTATGAGATGAAGAGGGACAGGACAGTACCTACGTGCACACACATTACCAAGCACCTTCAACACATGGGTTTGAACACAGAGAAAGGAATGAAACAGCAGGTGGAATTCACAGCAGCAGGAACAAAACTCTTGAGCAGATTTTAACTAAAATATTGAGCGCTGCTCCTACAACCTCATCCCAAACAGTCATCCCATGAGCATTTCAGATGTCAGTGCCCTTCTTCCCTCTGCCTCTGGTGTGACCCAGGCTTTGCAGGTGGGTCTCATGCAGGGCAGAAATCAGCCAGGGGTGGTTTCTAAAGAGCAATCCAGAAACACCAGCGTGTTTAATGCCATGCAAGGCTCTTTCCCGTGGCCCCTTCGGCACCAGAACCCCCCGCATGCGATCCTCACGCTCCCCATCCTCACGCTGTACGTTCCTGCCCTCATTCCAACTGAGGATTTAGCTCCTCGTTGTCAGAGGATGAATGTTTTTATTCTGTTTGCTCCCAGGCCAGTATCAAAAGCTCCCAGTACATGGGTTAACCAGATGATCCTTTAATACACAAAGGACCCCCAAACAGCTTAACCTTAACCCATCCGTAAAGATTCCACCCAGCCTGCTAATGCTGTCCTGAATCGTGTTCTCTATTATTACATCTGAAATCCGTTAAAATTTCACACAATTTCCTGCACAGCAGTGTATATAATAGTGCTGGGAGCCAATATGTTTCTATAATTGGGCCTGTAGTGGGGCAGAGTCCAAAGCAATTAATCCAGCCTCCTTCCTTGTTTGCGCCCATATAAAGCTGACAGGGTAGAGAGTAATTGGAAGTGAGCGGCCTCTATCCCCTACTTTAAATTAATATTTTCCTGTTCTGATTTAATTTCACCCGGTAACAGTGACACAAAGACACGCCATGTCAAGCACTAAGTAATCTGCAGCAGCTGCCTTAGGAGGAAACTTTTATTCATCAGTAATATAGTGACCTGTATATCACTCCACATACTGTACACAATATTCCTGTCACACAGACAGCTGCATTTAACTCTGTATAATCACCAGAGATGGGAGGGAAAAAACCTATAAATAGCATATATGTAGTCCTATATGTGTGTATGAAAGACACAAAACACATACAGGAATTTATTTAATCATGAAACACTCAGGTCTCCAAAAGGAGGGGGGGGGGAAATTAAATGGTAAATATAAAAAACATGCTAATCAGCAGAGCCAAGAATCCATGCAAATGAAAAGCCAGAAGTAATGGCCAAAACACCCGGGCCATTAAATCAAATCACTGAGAAAATAATGGCTAAACTCTCTCTTACTTGTAACACTCAATTTATGTAGTCAATATGGCTCTGAATGAATGAGTGAAGGTACTAAGAGCACAAATCTAAATTCAATATACATATCTTAGAAAAATCCCCAGCGCCTGCCCCCGCGCGCTGACAAGGCAGATAAAGAGGACAGTGCATGTGGTATGGAACCAAAAGCTGCCTTCATTTAAGATGAATCCCTGTTTGCATCACACAAAACATCTAAATATACATAGATTATGGTAACAAGCCCACAGCTGCCAAGGAATTTATAGGAGTCTGTAGCAGGACTGGGGAATTGAGATCCTCCTCCCCACGTGCAGCAGTTGCTATTCCTTGAGCTCCCCTGTGATCTGCACAAGATCTAAGACAGTTAAACACACCTTCCAGTCTAACACTAAAGCTGGTTTCCCTTCAATACACTGTATTTTCACATACAATAGCTAAAAAGAACACAAGGTAGTTTTTGCACCTAGACAGACTGCTCAGACATGGACCAGAAGCAGGACCTCACTCTTCAAGTAACATTACTTGTTGGAAACAAGGGGTTTGTTTTCAGCAGTTTGTTTCAGTGCACAATCAGCTCCCTGTGCTTGGGAATGGAGAGGAGCTCCAGGACCTGTCTGTGGGATGAGGAACCTTATGGCTTCAACCTCCCCCAAACTGAAGATCCCAGTTTACAATTTGGTGCTTGACATGCAGCTCAACATGGAGCAGAGACATCCAAGTCTATCAGGGGTACAGGAGGAGCTGCATGAGTGTAAAGTAGAGAAGTGTAGTCTCAGGAGACTACCAAGGGACATGGCAGCTTAGCCCTCTGTGGATCAGCAGCTTATTTCCAGTTGCTTAAATTTTCTCCTCCTCTCTTGTTCTTGATTCCGCTGGATTTTCTCCCTGCTCACCGGTATTACATTTTCATTTACAGGCAACATGCTTAGGCCAGAGATGATCACCAGCACTGGTAGCTAGAAATAGAGCTGACCCTAAGAAGTCCCCTGCATTAGAGCTCAGCTCAGATGCCTGATGATCCTACAGCAGCAGCCACATCCCTGTCCCCCCTCCAGGAGCTGAGGCCACCAGACATCACCGCCAGTTATCACAATATATTCACTTGCTCACACCATGAAGAAGAAAGGCAATTACTCAAGGACAGGGCTTCTTTTCCTATAGAAAAAAATACCAAAACCAGCTGTGGCACCATCCCCAGCATCCTGCCCACAGGAGTGAGCACTTTGGGAAGGCTGTGGAATACAGAGCCACACGGATGCAGTCAGGACAGCACAGCAAGCTGCAGCTGAGGAGCCCTTTTATTCCAACAAAAACAAGCAGTGACACCACCAGCAATGCATCTAACCACACAACCCCCCGCTCTTATTCAGCACTTTGTCTCGTGGTGACACTGGAACAATCCCAGCCTTTTCACCCTTTTCTTCCCTTGCTTAATTTCGTTAAATTCTGCCATCAAAAATAGTAAATAGGAAGCAAATAGATCACAGTGATTCCTCTCATTATTCCCATTGATTTTAAGTCTGGACAGGGCTATTACGATCATGTTACAAATTATCTATTTATAGAAAGAAAAGTTTAAAAAATAGCAAGTTATCTGTTCTTGCCCCAAAGTGATGGGCAGCATTATAACCAGCTGTTACCCTTCACTCCCGAGGTGGCTGCAGTTAGTGGCAGAACAAATGATCCCTTTGTGCAGTTTTGCATAAATGTTTGTCAAGTGTCTTGGGCTTCCCTCACAATGTTGGCTATTAAGGAACAGAAGTAAAATTCCCTGGAGCAGAAGTGGGGGGTGGGGGGGGGGGTAGTTATCCACTTAGGCTAAAATCCTCGTCGATATATTTTTTGTCTCGTGAGGATCCACATGCAGAAGGGGGAATAAAGTCGGTGATAACCATGCAAAGGGTGGTTGCAGGAGAACTGGCAGGTGCAGGGAGCGCTTGAGCAATCCTGCAGTGGCACAACCTTCCCCGGCTGGCAAAAAAAACGCTGGAGCCAGCATTAAAAAAAAAAAAAAACACCTCAAAAGCTTTTGAGCATCAGCCTTGCAGCCAAGCACACCCAGCACACTTCGATTTTGATGTACAGTTTGAAACAAATCAATAGCAGTATAATAATACTCAGCACGCTGTGTAATTTTTATATCATTAGTTTTCATTTTCCGCTCCCCATGCATCAAAAAACTTACAACGGGCTCGTAAAGTTTATTTAGTATTCCATGAATTCCTAATCAGTTTCATTTCATAATGATTCAGAGCGGCCGTTGCCAGGGCCCTGGTGTCAAAAAATCGATAAAACCAACACACTTTTCCTGATGGCGGCTGCAAAAGGATCTATTGTAGGGGAATTATGATTTATGTCTGGGCTGCACCACGAGCAGCGGCAAGCGACAGCCTGGCTCAAGAGCTGAGATGTTCGCCAATAATGATTTATATGCGCTCCTCTCCCCTCCCCCCAGCCCCTCCTGCCCCGCCACGGGCCCCATCTGGCGCAGGGGCAGCAGCCTGGGCTGGCGTGGGTCCGGTGCTGGACACAGCACCGAGCTCAGCCCACGGGTGGACACAGCCCTGCAGGAGGACAGCATTGCCCCAGTGTCCCCAGGCTCCCTGACAATCTATTCAGCTCCAGAGAGAGCGAGGTTGGTTCGATTTTCAGCTCCCTGCACAAGGTGCTGATTTATCTTGGGGCGCCCGTCCTGTCAGGGCTGCCCGGGGTGGGGATGGTGGGGTGCGAGGGGCTCCTGGAGAGAGCCTGCGAGCGCTGAGCACGCAGAGCTGCACCAGGAGGGGGGGAAAAGTGCATGGAGAGAAGGACAGACAGCGAGAGGTACTCTAAAAGTTAAAGACCTTCAAAGAAAAACCTTTTTAGAAGAGCAAGAACTCAAAATCTGACAGTCGCTGTTGTCCTCTGTCACAGGGCACAACATCCTTAAAATGCGGATGTTCTGGGTTAGGAGGGTGGAGGATGGCTGTGACTGGTAATTTGGAAGTCACTCATATACCAGGAGGAAGCAGTAATGTGCAGGGATAGCACTGGGCTCTGCTTCATTTAATATGTTAATCAGGTTGATGGTTCTTCACCAGGGAAAGGGGAGGCCAGAGAGGAGCATTTGAGAACAGAAAGAGCAGGTAGAGCTTGTTGTTAGAGTCCTGTTTACAGAAAGGATTAATAGCATCACTTAAACATCTAAATTAATTTATTGAGATGCCTTTACTACCCTTTTCTCGTTTCAGTAGAGATTTGTCAGCAGCCCTGCTCCATGAGGAGCTTCCCCTCCCCTCCCTCTGCTCCAGAAGAGCTGTCATTGCTCCTCCAGGCACAGTCCTTCAGCCACTGAAGCCACATCCACCCTTCCATCCTAATTTTATCACACACATTAAGATGTACAGCAGCACGTATGATTAACAACTTGCTTTCACCTCTTTTGAGCTCTAGCAGAAGCTGCAAGGAGGAAGATGAGTTTTGAGTCACCACGACCCAACAGGAGCACCAGCACAGCCTGCTCTCTGCATGATGCCAGTGAATAAAGTAAATTTGTTGGGTTTCTTTCCTATAGCAGAACTAGCCCTGCTTTATTATGAACAGTAGACAACAGTGGGGAGAAAAAAGGGAGAAATATCAGGAAAATAATCCCTCCTTTTGGTCAAGTTGCTGACCAGAAATCAGGTTCACGTGCAGCACAAGCAGTTGCTCTTTTTGACTCAGCAAAAGACCCAGGACTTCACAGAGCTGTATTAATGTCAGCCTGTATTAATGTTTTGCCTGTACCAATGGCAAAAATGGTAGTTACAACAGGCCATGCTCCTGCCTAGTGCATCAGAACACAAATCAAGGCTCAAGTGGAGCTACACTATTAATTTGACAGACTGGGGGAAGCAGGCATTATAAACCCTGTGTTTCCTGAGAAAAATCTGGGAAAGTTAAAAGGAATGAACAATTTGGTGGTTTAAAGTGAGTGTGTAAACATTAGAAACTGTGCCTCCTGGTTTTCCATCATCCTATATTTAAATGGATTGTGTTCATAAAATTCTTCTCTGTTAAAGCACAGACACAAAACTTCCCTTTAAAAATAAAGCTGAGATTCACACCCAGGTCTAGGTCTTTGAGTCAAACACTGCTTGGTCCTTCCATAAACACATGCAGCCGGAAGGTTGAAAATTAAGCATTCAGCACAAGCGCTTCAGCAAGTCTCTAGTAAACAAAGGGGAAGTTTAAGTTGGAATTATGCCACTTGGTTAATAACAAGCAGTTATGATGAGATGATTCAATAGCTTGGGTGAAATGAAGGTCTCAGTGATAGTATTTCCTCCATTTATTTACATACACTGTGTTCACACACACACACTCACACTGTTTGCTGATTATCTCAGAGAAGCAAAGGTTGAGCTCCAAACTTCTCCCAGTCTCCCTGTTCCAGTCTAAACAGAGCCTTTGCAAATGAGGAGTGTGTCAACTAGGAAAGCGCTCTGAGACACCCAAGGGTGCTGGTGTTCTTATCCCAGGAGGAATTCCATGAAAAAGCATTGCTGGAACACAACACCCTCTTTAACAGGAACACACAGACAATAATTATACAATTTTAGTACTTTCCTTAGTCTCTGACAGAACAGTTGACAGGCATTTGCTGCCAGCATGAAGCCGAGTCTAACAGCAGTAATTAGCCACCAGCTTTTCAAATTCTCTTTTTGAAGCGAGAAAACAGATTTATTTATATTTAAACTAGGCTGATGAATCACAGTGCTTTAGGGGGAGGGGGTTTTGTACAGTCCTACAAACCATGAGCAAGTTTCACCCTGTTTTCTCTCCAACTCAATGAAGCCCAGAGGGAAGAGGAGATCTGGAGCAAGGTTTAGAGGTGAGAAGTAGCAGGAGGTGGTGGCCTGTATCCAGATGGGGTGAAAAAGATAGTTTGGTGGAGGAAGACACATGAAATGGTGAGAGGAGAGAGGATTAAACTCTTGCATTTCCCAGGGAGAGCTGCTTAGAGGCTACCTGCTCCTGTTCACTCACAGCTCGCTCGTGCCTGCCTCCAAAATGTTGAGCAGCAACTTCTCAGCAAGGAGCAAAGGTTCTTAACAACTCCCCATGAGTGAAGGCAGAACAACTGGGCCAGCAGACAGCCCACCTGCACCTGAATAATTTTGCAAAAGAAGGCACAGCCCTACTTTTATCACTTTTAAATTTAGCTCAGAAATTACTGGATGGAGTCATTAAGGCCTGCAATCTTATTTACAGGACATTTTTTACGAAGACAAAAAGACCTGCACGGGCAACATAATTACACTTTGGTTAGCATAAGCTGGCAATTCTGGTACAGCCACATTAAGAAGAAAATAGAGTTTTCTTCCCCTCAGAAAAAGGGGACACTGTTCGGAACTGCACTTTTATTACATGGGGAGGGAAAACTGGCTAAAATATTGAGATTTGAGGGGAAAAAAAATAATCATGGGTTTATGTTCCCGGGCTCCTGCGAATATTTCCAGCATATTTCACCATATCATTGCACGGTGGGCTCTGTTCACGCTGCCAGAATGGATGTTCCATCATTTCTATAGTGGGCCTGCGTGACATTCATTAAGTGCAGCTACAAAGGGAGAGGGTTAAACAGCGCGGCCTCTTTTCTCTGATTTGGTCATACATCAGCAGGCGCTCCAGGTTAAATGCCCAGGATCCCGCAGCAGATGGATAGGGAGAAGGAGAGCGGCAGATACTTCACCCCACACTACTTAACCCAGGGAAATGAGTCTCGGAGTCGGTGTCACGGTAAAATATGGAAGCTCACTCAGATAATGTGCAGTTGAAAATTTTTTTTCCCGAGCCTCTACAAGCGACTGCACGTTAAGATCCCACAAACCCCCTTCTGCAAAGTGCAGCTCCCTCCTGCAACAGCAGCTATTTTTGTGTGTAATTTATCTTTATTGACTATCAAATGAGAATTTAAACCCGTAGTGCAATCAGTGATGGAAGCCCGAAATATTTCTTCTTCACCTCCGGCTTCACCCCAATGCGAACTGAGCACTGGGAAGTTTATTTTTCCTTACCCAAAAGTCCTTTTGGAATAGTTAAAGGTGGACAATTACATTAAAGATACCACCTCAGTGTGTTTTATCTGGGTCTGGAAGAAGAGGTCACCTATTTCAGGAGCGTTCCAGGATCCCTCCCAGCTGCTGCACAAAGCGGGGTACCTGCCCCGTCCCCCAGAACTGGGCATCTCATCCAAGACTCCTCTGCACTCTCTCATTTTCAACTACTGTACTTTCAGATTCTGATTTTTATTTCGAAGGCTGTTTTTAATTTGACAGCATCTGCAAGGCACCAGCCAACAGGTAGAACAGTCCTGTAGTTCAGGGCCCCAGAAAGATCACTTGAAGCTAAGAGATCAAGAACAAAGCTCTGTGTACTGTCTGCTTCAGTTTATTCAATCCTTCACAAGAAAAAAAAAAAAAAAAGAAGTGAAACTCAGAATCCAACTAATCAATGCAAATAGAGACACAGTTAACACACAAAAGTGTTTGGTACATGAGCACACGTGCACACATGATCATAAGGCTGCGCCAATAACTCACATTCTGACATGAAGAAATAACTATCGAGTTGTGACCACAGCCTTTCTTCTCCACTAATGATCATAATTGAAAATCCAGAGCCCTGCAACATCCATTGTGTTTTTTAATATCTCGGAAATAATTGCTAATCAAAGCCTCACGCGGCGGGGCCGGTAGGAAGTGGATACATGGGCTCAACACAAAATTTTCGTGTGAGCCGAAGGAGTGGGAAGATGCAGGGACACCTAATTTCCACCTTGCGATCCAACTCCATCTGATGAAAAAGATTGCCCAGCAGTCAAAAATCAAAGTCACACCGTCCTGGGGAGAGCCGGAACGGTGACAGGTCCGGGCATGCCGGGAGAGCAGGCATGCAGGCAAGTGAAAATTTGGTCTCCGCTAGGTGTGGAAAGTCAATGTTATTTGTTTTTTAAAGTTATTTTAGCAAACATGCAGGTTTTTTTGTTCTCTTATCAAGACTGATTGAATACACAGGGGTTCCACTACCTCATTAACCTCACCAAGTCTTTTCCATTCTATTTTTTTTTTTTTAAAGAATTATTGCTGTTCATTAGTGCCCAGCCCGTTGCCAGAAATCCAGTTGGTTTTCCCCAGCCTGTCATGGTTTGTTCCCTTCCCACAGATGAAAGGGAAATTCACACAGAACGGAAATAATTTAGTGGCAACTCTTTATCACTAAAATATTTAACAGCTAAAAGCATTTTTAAAGCTGAGTAATGCAGTACACACATAATTAACAGCTTGCCTCGCTAATTAGGTAACTCCTTGCTAATGAGGTAGCGATGAGCTGAGCAGCAGTCACAGAATGTGCAGACAGGGTCTTCCCAGGCAGTTTATGACTTCTGTCAAAACAACCAGCAACACTTTTCCTTCCCAAACAGCTTTTTCCCCCCAGTAAGAGGATGCAGCTCAGGATGTGCTGAACACGGTGTTAGCAGCCAAGGCTGGTGTGCTCCATGCCCTGAGCCTGGCTCAGTGCCAGCCCAGGGACGCTGGGGAGCATCACTTCTCAGCCCCAGGGTAGCTCCCAACCCCAAATCAGCTGTGTGGATCCACACAGACCCCACCTGCATCCTCAGGTCTGATTGTACAGGCAGGAATCAGATTTGCACCACTCAGACACAAACACCTCTGTCATCCAGCCCTCTGCTCTTCCCACAGACAGATTTTCTACCAAGGGGAAGATTCAGACCCTCTGTGTTTAAATGCCATCCTGTGCTTGCTGGACAGCGCACAAGACAACAGGACTGGCAAACCAGAGCAACAGGAGAGGAAACGATCTGGAGAAACTCAGGCACGCACAGAACCCATCCTGTGGTCACTCCCATGTTGGGCTTCAGTCTCAGAAGCTGCTCCTGATTCATCTCCCCAGGCCATGGACAGGGGATGGAGCCTCCCATGGAGGCAAGCAAGGCATCCAGAAATCCTCTCCCACCTCCATTCAATCTCTGGTCGTTATTGGTACTTCACTACAGCTCAACAACGCAGATGCAAAGAGGCACACCAGGATACAAAACAACTCTCCCCCAGACCAAGAACACAGATAGAAAGAGTAGAAGACTCCTAAGATCAACCTGTTCCATGCTCTTGTCCAAGTGCCTGCCTACCTTCCTGAAAGATTTCTTCCCATCCCACTCAGTGTCCCTTTCCCAACAGTTTTAACCTTCCCAGTGTCCAGCCCGCTGTCATGTTTGAGTGAACCATTACCACATGGAGCATGAACTGCAGCTGCTCTGCTTAGAGGAGCAGTTTTGGAGAGCAGGAACAATTCTCATCAGGGCTTGAAAGCATCTTACACTCAAAAGAGCTGATTTCAAGTCAATATTCAGTCTCTCGGAAATAATTGTGTTGAATAGAGAGACAGTTGATGGTGACAGTTGGTTGTTTCTTAGTGAAACAGATTTGGAAAACTCAGATAAGCTTTAAGCCTGCGCTTTAAAATAAAGAAAGAAAATAGATATATGAAGAAGCCTGAACAGTGAGGGTGCAAGGGAAAAGCAGCCAGACAAACATCCAACCTAGCAGGAAGAACAGGCTTGCTTGTTACCACTGACAGCTGCGATTTTAACGAGCTTTGTAGCATTTGACTCTCATACATACATTTTTCTGCCAAGCCTCTAAATCTTATATGGCTATTTAAGCTGGAGATAACTCCAGGACCAAAGTGATCTCGGAGTAACCTGTTTTAAGACAGAAATGCTGCCACAGCTGCTCTTTGTGAAAGGTGCTGCTAACAGTAACATCCAAGTGAGCAAGGGCTGGGGCTGGACCGTTTGTGCCTTCTACTGCCAATACCACGTTTGTGTCAAGGTAAGTGATTTCCATGGAGTACCCAATATGGAATCAATAAAATCAACCTTCAGTGGTGTTGAACTTTGCATTGTGTAACAACAATAGCTCAAATTGAATTTTAATTCTTTTAATTATAATGGTGCTCAGAGGCCACATCACAAGAGGATTTTGTTCATCAAGGAAAAGGAAGCCACAACAGCAGCTGGCAAAAGATGTCAACATTAGATATTTGCACAAGTGTACAGAGGTATTCTGGGCTTTATCCTTGACAGAGTAGCCCAAACCCAAGTGTCTCTTGGATAAAAAGCAAGGCTGCACTTTCTTTTCCTGGGATTCTTCACAAGTAATAGCTGGTTTTTTATAAAGAAAAAAAGATAAACTCCATTTATACCATTCCAAAAACAAACAAACAAACAAGCAAACAAACAAAAAACCACAGAAGGGAGGGAGGGAAGGAAAGGTTAAGGGATTAAACTTTGCAGATGCTTTGCACAGCCTGGCTAAAGCTCTGGAAAGACCATCTCAACCTTTGATCCCTTTGGGGAAAGAAGCAGTTATTTGAGCAGGCTTTTTAGGAACACACGCTGGGGACATCTGTGTCAGCAGACCCTAATCAAGGCAGACCCATAGCGCTGCACCAATTTGTGTTCCAGGATTCAGACAAGAATATGAAATTCCTGATGGGATAACTAGCTACCTGTAGGGGCATGGATGAGTTTCCTGGATAGATTGTGAATGAGTGACAGTTTAATCCAGGTTTTTTCCATGTCTATTTTGTATGTTTTTTTTTTTTTCCTTCTTTAAATCTACGAGTCTTTAAAGGCAATAGATGCTCTGGGCTTTACCCAGAAGTTCACCAGCTTCAGGAGGAAAATTACTATTTTGTTCTCTGCATTTCCATCTCCTCCATTCCCAACTTGAAGCAACAAAAGTTTAAAAAAAAAAACAAACTTGGAAAATTTCACAGGATTTTGCATCCAAGGAATACTGATGCAGAGAACATTACAATTCAATTTGCACATAATCCAAGCTAGAAATTTGAGGGGCAAAGAGCCTTCCCACACTCCTCCCCTCACATTCCTTGAGGCACTCAAGGCCTTACAAAACCTGACTACTGGAAGCAAAGCTGGAAGGGAGTTTGCCATTCATCTTTTCTGGTGTTGTAGCCCTTTAATATGATTCCAAGAGCTCAAAATCCCAGATTACAAGGTACAGAGAGGCTGGAGGGCCAAGGAGAGCACTCAGCCTTTTACAGTGGCACAAATTATGAGCAAACCCATCACATTAACTGGGAAAAGCAACCAATCCACACACCAACCAGGTGTTTCCCAGCAAGGCTCAGCTTGACTAGTGCAAACCATCCACCCTGACCCCAGAGCTTCACCTGCCCCTGCCCAGGTTTATTCCTGTGTCAGCACACGTGGCCAAAATCCCCAGCCTAGGCAAAGCCTGTGTTTCAGCCTCTAGAACCAGGATTTGCAGCTCATTTCAGCATCTAATAATCAGAACAACTGAAATGTCTTTGTGTCTGTCTTTGTCCCTTTAATTGAGCATTTTGTGAAAGTCTCGCTGAGAATCTTTCTCTCTTGCCCCAAACCCACTTTGAATTGCCTGGAATAATCAAAATGATTTATCTGAGAGCAGAGCCCCAATAACAGAACGTGTTGCACCTTTGCACCAATGCAAGGTTAGGAAAAGGAAATAAAATCAGGGGGATAAAAGAAATCCAACAAACAACCAAAACACACCTTTAGTTTTCTTAGGTCTCTCCCTACGCAGCAAAAAACGGGACCAGGAAGTCCAGTTGTTTCAACAGCACAGACTAACATGGGCCTTTGGCACGAGGATAAATTTTGCCCTGAATTAACAAGAGCAACAGTAACTGAAGTCTTTGAGAGCACTGTCAATATTTGCTCCACTTGTCACTGGCAGAAAGCACAAATCCCGTGGCCCGAGTTTCAGCGCATTTCAAACCCTCTCCCCAAGCAGGCACTGCTCAGGGTGCTGATGAGAGCAGCACCCACAGAGACCTGCCCAGGCAGAGCCCTCGTGGGGGGGGGAAGAGCTGCTCACAGTATTTCCTGAGCTGTGTTTATTAGAAGATAGCATTGGATTTTAAAAGTCTTCTCCCACTGACTTTCTTTCCTGGATGCACCAGGGGCACAAACAGCACTATTACCTTGGCATGCTTACTGAATTTCTTCCCTCCCTCCCCACCTTTAGCAGGAAATAGCTTTGTCGAAAACTCTTCTAGCAAGGTATAATACCAGAGGTGTGAGCTAAGGTTGCCAAGTTCACGAACAAGTGGCATCCTCCTTCTCTGGCAGGGAGAAATTACTTCTGATTTACTAAATTCACACAGCAAACTGAATGAACTATGTCCACACTACAAGTCCAGTCTGGGTCATCGTCTCAATTGCTCTCCCCAGTCACTGAAGCCACACGCACGTCTTTGCCTTAAGGTGTGGAAAATAGAACCAGCCAACTCGCCACCCTGTCAGCAAGATGATGATTTGAGAGGAGAACGAGCACAAGACTTAACAAGGAGCAGCTCAGCCAGCTGCTCTCCTCCATCCTGGTGCTGATGGCCCTTCTGTGCACACGAGTGAGGTACCACCAAAGGAACCTGGACCATGCAGGTGGGTTTCTCTCCCACCTACAAATTCACATCTGCGTTTCAAGGCTCCAGGGAGCCCTGAGGTTCCTTTGATCCCTCTAAAGCCAGTGATCAGTTCAGCCCAGAGCCATTGGAGGGAGCACACAGAGCCTCTAGAAACTGATACAGGAGCCCCAGCTGTGCCACACACCCCAACACAGGAGGAGAGTCCATCCCACACTGCTCAGGAGGTGAGTAGGTCTCTGATTTGGCACCTCACAGGACCCACCTGGGTGCCAGCCACGGTTGGAGGGGTTTTCCAGCCGCAGGCGTTTCTCCCTTCAGCAGTCCTGCTGATTCCCATCGTGCATCCCCTCGCACTGACACCCAGAACAAAGCTGAGCTGCTGCCTGCTCCTCTGCCATGCCTGTATTTATCACTGCTGCAGGGAGCTGTCCCAGCCAGACAAGGAATCTGCAGCCTGCAGACCATCAGTCGGCAGAAACACCACTTGAACCCCAGATGAGAAGTCCCATTTCGTTAGAGCAATCCAGCTGCACCTAATTCAAACGGCAATGAGCTTGCTGTCTGCTTTCTTACATTACTTCTTCCTGAATCCTTCTGCTCCACTCTACATCAAGGGGGGGGGAAAAAAAATCATTTCTTTCCTCCAGAGCTAATTCCTATATACTGCAATGAGAGAAATGCAATGTTCTGAGCAATAAAAGCTGGAAAGTGGAATTATTTTCTGCGCCATTCAGATGGAAATGAAGCCTAGCCTCAATTCTGCCACCCACCTGGAGCCATGGTATGATCCTATAGATCTTTGGATCAATACTGCATCATAGCTACAAAACTAGAAGAGGGGAAAAAGAAGAGGCACAAAATCAAGGAGTGTAAATTTTACCTAAATTAGTTCTGTAAGGGTTCCCCCCTTCACTGCCACTTTTTGGAATAAAGTACAGCAGTCAGCTGGGGGACAGAGGAGGGCAGACAGAGCATTTTGCTTCCTTTAAAGACAGCTGGTGTTTATTCTGAGGGCCATTATCACTCACCCCAAATAAATGCACAAGATTACGTAGCATCTTTTCTGTTTGACTATGTGTGAAGAGAACAAGAGAGAGCGATACACCCTGTATTATTTCTTAATGACTCACTAAATTGCAGCATCTCCGCGGGAGGAGCGGCTCGAACCGCCTCCTGGCTCCCCTCCACCCAGGCGTTTTGTTCCAGGCTACCAGATGAGTTTCTGCCCACACAGCAGAGAGATGAAGAACGACAGGGGGTTGTGTTTGTTTGCTTGTAATTTAGGGCTGCCTTACATCACAGCACGCAGCTGAACGCGACATCGGCAGGGAGAGAGAGGATGCTCGGCAGCGTTTTCCCAACTGCCCGATTCCCTGGCTCTCCAGGGACATCTCGTTTGTGCCTGAGGGAGCGTTATTTCATGGGCTCCAGAGAGCCCCTGCTCACAAACCACCTGAGTGACAAAGGGGAATAAAATTGGACTCTGCGTTTTTATTTTGAACTCAGGGGCTTCCACCTGGAAAGTCCACCTTGTTCCTTTGTCACTAGAGGAGACTTTGGCCCCTACCCTAGAGGTGGCCCAGAGTCAGAGACCACTCTGCTGCCGAGGGACACCAGCCCCAAACTTTCAGGGACATCCCTGGAACACAGAGAAGGAGAAACAAACCATCAGAGCCATAAAAACCCTTCCCAGCCATAAAAACCCTTCACTTGCTGCCAGGCAGCAGCACAAGGAGCCAAGCACAGCCTGCTGGGAGCACCACACTGCTACAGCCACATCTTCACCCTCCTCCTCCACGTCCCAGCCCCAGAGAAGAGAGCAAGAATGATGTCCTACCTTCCCCAGGAGATGAACCACGTGCAGGAGCCTCAGAGACACAGCAGCAGAGTCCCAGGGCAGGCACCGAGCAGGTCCTGGTTCCCCAGCCCGCAGCAGCACCACCACTCACCCAGGGGAAAAGAGGAGGGTGGGTCCCAGCTCCTCTCTTATACCCCCGGTTCTGACCAGCCACCCGCAGCTGTGGGTCATGATGATCCCAAGTGCAAGCAGCTCTGCTGGGGGAGCAGCCTGAGCCCTCCCCGCCCAGCCCCTCATCTCCCATCAAAGGCCCATCCTCAGGGTTTGGGCTGGTGCACCAAAGAACGACTTGTATTGGCCATCAGTAAATAACGAGGGTATTTATCACCTTCCAAATCACTGATGTTCTTCCAGGCAGTGCAGTTCTCCTGTGTAGGATCGCTTCTCTCTTTTTCTTGTTTAATCAGAAGTTTTACAATGTATATACATACACAAAATGAAAGGCACTGGTTTAATGGCCATATATATAATAGAATATATGCCTGCAAGGTGCTTCAATTAGTTGTCACTGACTGCTATCCAAAAAAAATTTTTGGTATCCCAGAAATACTGGTACTTCTGGTATCCCAAAATTTTTCAGAATACCAGAAATTTCTGGGATCCCAGAAATCTCATCCTTTTGCTTCATGCATGGAACTTAGTGTTGCTGCAATGCAACTAAAAGAAAAAATCCTCAAGCCACGCTTTATATAAAGGAAAAGAAACGTTTTGGGGAACTTGCACTCTTGGACCTTTCCAAAAAGATGTAAAGAAGGCAGGTTGATTCACAGATGTTTTGTTACAGACGACCGTCAGCATCACCACCATGTTCACCACTAAACCACGTCCTCAAGTGCCACATGCAGATGTTTTTGGAACTGTTCCAGCCTGTTCCAGTGCTTTACAATCCTTTCTATGATTTTTTTTTTCTTCCCCCTAATACCTGATCTAAACCTCTCCTGGCACAACTTGAGGCTGTTTCCTCTTGTCCTGTCACCCGTGACCCTGGAAAAGAGACCAACCCTCACCTCACCACAACCTCCTTTCAGGAAGCTGTAAAGAGCAAGAAGGTCCCCCCAGAGCCTCCTTTTCTCCAGGATGAGCCCCCCCAGCTCCCTCAGCCTCTCCTCACCACATTTGTGCTCCAGCCCCTTCCCCCTTCCCAAGGTTCCCTCCACCCACAGGCGAGAGCAGCATCCTCAGCAGCAAAGGCACGTGAGGCTTGTGCCGGCTCAGAACATCTCACAAACACTTTTAATTAATTTTTCCAGCATGCAGGATGAGTAAACACACCATTGTTGATGCTGTCAGCCGCCTGATATAAGCCCCAGACCTCTTTCAGTTCCACTCAGAAATACTCTGACCTCTGTCAAAAACTCATTGACAATAAGGTCTCTCCAAGTAAATGTTTGCAGCAGCAACAAAAGAGGAGGTAATAGTCTGCCTGCTCTGCATACAGGAGGCATAATACTGCCTCAGATACCTATGGTAATTTCTTCAGATACAGTATCAAGCTTTGGCGACTTTTTAACTGCCGAGTTACAGTCACGTTTCTCACAAGGAATCCTGAAATGTGGGTTCCAGGTATAAAAACTCCTTCCAAACATTTTGCACCTTGCAAAAACCTAAATATTTGTCTATTTATCCCTACCACGCTCAAAAGGAAAGGGCGGCCAGCAGTCTGTGAAATTATTGTTTGCATCTAAATGTAGTTACCACAGCTGAGGACTTAATACTTGGCTAATGCCTGGGATCCTTATTAACATAAATATTGTCCCAGTCAGGCGGGATGGAAGTCATACAGGAGATAAGATCTTGTCTGGTGCTGGTGATATGATCTCAACACTAGTCAATTAAAACTGCTGGAGTATTTTGTAATCATTGTCATATCAAATTACTGCACTGATGCATACAGTAAGCAGGAAAAGTTATTACATTTCCACGTGGGGCGAGAGAAGAGCCAAAGGAATCCTGCGGTGCTGGTAGTTTATGGAGACATAAAAATTACAGTGGACAGCGTTACAGTTATTGCAAGGACCATTATAATTGTACAATAATTCTGCTTACACTTGTCCATCCTATTTTTCTTATAGGAAGTTATATATGAAATGATTCCATGGGACTGGTCGGGGGACTAAGATATAAACCCTGGGAGATTGTTTTTCCTCACTGTCTCCAACGGCACTTTACAATGTACTCTCCTTTGCAGAGCCTGACTTGGGGTAGTCAATATAACATATTCCTATAAGACTGTCAGTAGGATTGGTGGGGTAATTTGCAGAGGTTTTGTGGATCTGCAAATTGAGAATCAGCCCTCGGAGGATTAAGGTTTCAAATTTAATTTTACGCTAATTCTAGGCATTTTTTAAAAAAAAGGAAAAAAAAAAAACAACCACAAGCTTGGCTTTACTGCCTCATATACAACGTTATTTACTTCTCCTTGGGCTGTTTTTATGGTTTTGGGAGGATCCCAAGCTAATGTAACACTGCCCTGGCTGCTGAGCTGCATCCAGGAGGCTGTTTGCATGTGGTGTTTGTGCCAGTGGAGTGGTACCTGTGAGTAAACCAGCTCCTCTCCTGCAGGGAACGGCCCAGCCCAGGCAAAAGGCATGTGGGTCACACGGAATGACCGCCCTCCAAAAAGATCTGCCACTCCTGTCAATCAGCACCTTTGTTTTCTCATGTCATTAGTATCAGTAGTTTCTATTTTTAACTGGAAATATCTCCTAGAAAGCCCAGCTCCTGTCAGGGCTCCGCTGGGAGAAACGCTGCAAACACAAACTTCGAGCGAGTTCTCTCCCCAGAAATCTCCACTCGGTAGTTTCCAGCACCACAACCATACTCAGTACACAGGATCTTATTTTCTGAAATAAATTGCAGATTTTTTTTTTTTTTAAGAGGAGAAAAAAAATAAAAATAAAAAAAAAAATTGGAGAGCACTTGTAGAAATGAGTAAGGTTTCACCTAGTGATAAAGGTAGTTATGCTCCAGTAATGAGGAGAAAGGGAACTTGCTATCAAGAATTAATGAGATCACAAAGAACAGGCAGGGGGAAGTGAACGTTTTTAAAATGTCCCTGCTGAACACCAGGAATAATAGAGTGAGAAAAAATGGAGTAGATCCCTGTGGTAAAAACTATTAGAGGCGGCGAATTATAAAACTATTAACCAGAATGTAACTCCCAATTAAAAGATGATTTAACACTGGAATCTGATGGATGAATTTTGATTAAATGGAGAACTATTAGGAGCCCTGGGAAATGGACTTCTCCTGCCAGTTCTAAAAGTTAAAAGGCAGTTTGATATAAAAATTTATAAATTAAGGTTAATTACTTTAAATAACATGGCTGGAAGCAATAAAAAGAAATTTATAATATTCTCTGGAGTTTTAGGAAAATAATATAGATATCCGCACCTCTCAATGGAAAATCGAATTAGCGTCCCCAAGTAGAGGTTGACAAAGACAAAGGCAAAATAAACTGGCTGACAAAGGGGCTGAAGGACACCTGGCCTTTGATCTGCCAGAAAACTCCGTGTCTGGTGCCACAGTGACTTTGTTCTCGGGGTTTTTGTGCAGAGGAGAAGCTCCTCTTCCCTTCAGCCTCCGAACCCCACGGTGAACACGCTGCAAATCAAACCGTGGATGTCCACAGAGGCAGCTGATCCTCCTGCCCTTGAAGGAAGGTTTGGCTCCACAAGCTGGCAGGGAAAAATGGATATCAGGTAACCAAATCTGTGATAGCAGTGGGAGAGAGCAGCCCAAAGCAAGGTCAGAGAGCCCTTCTCTTTAGGGCTCACCGCTGTTACTTATCAACCTTTAAATACTGCAAGAAAGGATCCAGGCTAGGTGAGGAATGGGCTTGTCCCAGGAGGTGCTGTGGGTTATTCAGAAATGTGGGGTTGGAGACAGAGCCCTGCCCAGCTCCCAGAGATCCCAAGTGCTCCAGCTCTCTGATAAAAGACAGGAAAGCTCAGCTGGAGGTGGGATGTATTACATTACAGCCATTCTCCTGGAATACACTTTAATGTAGAGGAAGAAGAGTATTTGGGGATAAGGCACTTAGTTCAGGCTGTATCTCCTTTATCCTTTCAAGTGGATCCCATGGAGGAGGTGGGGATTGAGGGGGAAAAGCATGTGCCCATGTCACTCCACATTAACTGCCTGGACTGGATTGTTCCCTGAGGAAATCCAGCAGAAGGCAGCAGAAGAGGAGAAGGCTTCTCCTGCGACAGCCTCCTGGGGCTTTTACACAACCATTGCCAAAGGGGGGGCACGGAGGAGACAGAAACCCTGGAAGGTTTCCAAACATCTCCAAGGATTCCCAGGAAACAGAATTATGGAGATATTCTCCAACAATGGAAATGTCTCCTTGCCCCCTGCTCCCCACTCTGACCTGGCTCTCAGGGGTGTTCCTCTGAGCCCCCCCACGGGCCAGGTCCCACCAGCCTCCCTGGGTCTGCAGTACCAGGGGGCCGAGGAAGCTCCTCACTCCTTTCCTGTGCTCACACCCAGGTCCATGAAGATTCCCACAGGAAGAGGAGAGTGTGCTGCACGCTGGCTCCAGCTCCTGTTTCACTTGCCAGGCCCAAAGGAAGGGCAGATCTCTGCAGGATGACCTGGAGGGTCTGCACCAGGTCCCAGATGTTCCCTGCCCCTCCCCTCCATGGACACCTGGCCCTGGGGAAGGCCAAGGTGGAGAAAGCAACCATTCATCCCACGTTCTGCTGCCCATCCAACTGGACGTGTGCCCCCCTGATTGCTCAGTGCTCAGAGTTTGGGTCCTGGTGGCCAACCTCCTGACAACCAAATTCTCCCTTCCCCAGCTCTGTTCTCCCACTACCCAGAGTACCTGTGCCCATCCATTCACACACACACACACACACTGTCCCAGCCTCCTCCTGTCACCTTCCACCCTCAGTGTCCCCCCAGAGGTAATTTTGTGCCCATCCACTCGGATCTGAGCCCGGGATCCCCCCACCCCGCTCTCTGAGTCACCGCTGTTCCACGCCATGATCAGAAGCCTCTCTGCCGAGCGAGCAATTTTTTTCCTACTTTTTGGTTCCTTTGAGTGTTGACCCTTGAAATCTCCAGCTCCTCCCTTCCCCCTTGCCCACTCAGACCGTTCAGAGCCCCCCTCGCCCCTCATCCTTTGTCTCCCAGGCTCCCCTGCCCCAGCCAGGGCCACAGCAGTGCTGCTCCTTTAAGGCTCGGTGCCTGTAAGTGATTACTCTTGGCTATCACTTTTTCTATATCAGACGTGTCATGGTGAAGAATCTTCAACCTTGACTCTTACAGCTGCCCTAATTATAGGACATATTTTTGGTGCTGTGTCTTTATTCCTTCCCGTGCTGGCACTCTGACCCCGGTGCTTCCTCCGTCGCGCTTGTGTTAACAAGGTTGTCCATTCCACAGTTTCCTCACTCTGATTTGTAACTCCAAATTACCATATCTGGCTTTCACTCACTGACAACCGTCACTTTAAATAGGCCTTTTAAAGTTAATACGATGTCCATTCTAAAGTGGAGTATTACTTTTCAGTGATGTTAAATGAGCAATTTAAGGAGCTATGGGCTTTTCTTATAAGAAAAATTAAATTTTATCTGCCGCTTAATTTATGTATAGGGCTAACCCTAAACAAATCTGTCATAAGCTGCTGCCACCCCTAAAAAAAAAAATAATAATAATACAAGAATAACTCTAGTTAATGGTGGTAAAATACAGAAGAAATACATGGATTATTCATAGAAACACGTCTAGCTCACAGTTTTTAGAGCCTCAGGTACATGCTGCAGCAGGAATATACTCCCTTTTAGGTCTCAGCCAGTGAATCCAGCGGATCTGAGGCCAACAGGGACAGTATCACTGACTGGGAAATGTTTGGTCAGTTAAATCATGCTACCAGAGTTACCTCAGTGAGAGAAACAGCTTCTTACCTGGTAATTCTCATTGTCTCAGGGAAGGATATTTAGACTAGCACATATTTTTGCTCAGATGGATGGAGCCCAGCTACTGCTGGAGTGGGCTTTGATTTCGATTTGAGAACAAACTGCCCTTCCTGGAGAAAGTCCCTCTCTCCAGGCAGCTCAAGCAGCTCCAACCTGCCTGAGATTTCAGGGAATGTGGGATCAACATGCTGGGCCTGATGTTTTTCCCTTGGCTTCTGAAAGGTCAGAACGGCAGTATATTGAATCTCTAAACATACTGATCACACAGCTCCGTTAGCTCACCAGAATCCATTAATATCCAAGGTATGGGAGGGAAAGGGGAAAAAAAAAACCTCCTCCATGAACTTAAATCAATTAGCTGGGACTAAAAAATGTAGATTCTCGTGGAAGAATAAAAAATGGAAAACACCAGGCCTCATTATCCTGTCCCTGAAGTGCCAGAGGGTAAAATTATCTTTCATGATGATGTTCTGCATTGATTAGTCAAACATGTAGGAAATCATATTAAAGATTTGACACCTGATGTGGGATCAGAAGAGCTGTGTGCTACAACAGCACATGCAAATGTTGGGGTGTATGCTTTGGCCAAAGGAAAGGACGCAAGAGTGTGGAAATATGATGGGAAAAAGAAAATTTGTAAAATTCCCTGTGGAAGAATCTTGTAGGTTTTAAGGCTTGGATCAAGGAAAAAAAAATAATCTATTTCCACAGAAGGTACTTCAAGAGGGTATATAATAATTTCCAGATCATTTCTTCTTTGCTTTTTCTTATTTATCCTGAGGAACCCTGTACCCAGAACTTGATTAGATGCATTGAGGTTCAACTGGCAGGGAAAACTCCAGACAGCTGGAATCAGGCATTCTCAAAGAGACACACTATAAAGGGTTACAGTTCTGTAGTGACCTCACTGTGGATTCACTAAAAAAAATAGATAGAGGTAGAATTAATGGAAAGAAACATTGCCCTGAAATGGGAGATGAAGATCTACAGGTGGATTGAACAGATATACCTTGCCAAAAACTGCAGAGAAGCCAGAGCAAGTTACACCATCCAAGAAATCAGGAAGGGGAAAGAAACAGCTTTTGGCTGTTCTAGTTTTCTGATGGCTCTTTCCTGGTGGTGAGGATCAAACGTGCATCTCCACGATCAAAACGCTGACTGCCTTCAAAACCAGGCGAGCCACTAGATGAAAACGTTGTATAAAATCATTACAGGCCTGTGCTCTTATCAGACACCCCTCATCAGCAGCTCTGGGATCTTCCAGCACTTCGGGGCTAATTTCTTCTCCAGTGTTAAGCAAATTCCATGGCATGGGTAACCTAAATTATATGGCAGATTAGGGTGCAGGAAGCATAGCAAACGTCACTCAAAGCATTTTTAAAACTGCTGTACAAAGTGCAGCACAGCGATAAACCAGAGCAATACCTAATTAACATGCACAAAAAAAGCCCCTCAGTTAAATGATTTTAACCCCTTCCTCCCCACGGTTCCCAAGGATGATGTGAACTGAACACACCAGCCCATCGAGGGTTCTCATCCTTGCACTCCCAGTTGTTCCATCAAACAGGACTCTCCCTTTCTTCCCTGGCCTCACTTCCATCTCCCACTCGGAGTTTACACCCAGCAGTGACCATGGGGCACACAGCAGAGCAGATTCCAGGATGCTTTACGAGTCCACACGGCTGCATTCAGGCTGGAACATCTGAACTCCAAACCAAGCAATTGAACTCACATCCAAATTGCTGCTGACAGTGTGACTAAATAAAGGACCTACTTTTCTAATCCCTGAGGCCAATACAAGAAACAGTGGTGAAGAAATGGGTATTTTTCATCCACCTGGCTGCAGTGACCACCATTAAATTTGATCATAAAGCTCAAAAAACCCCATGTAGTGTCACCAAAGATCCAGGAGTGGACTGTCAGATGGCAATAAATCACTTGGAAACGACCTTAGGGTGGAATCATAAAGTCATTTTGGAGCAAAATCTTTACAAAAAGTTAGTGAGTTCGGGGAAGGAAAGTCTGGGTTTCTCTTCTTCCTTGTTTTTTTCCCCTCTCAGTCCAGACCACTGCACCCCATCCCACCAACAAATTAATCAGGTTTGGGTGCCCAGTTTAAAATTCCTGGGGGAACACCTCTCTGGTTTGTCTGTACTAACCAAGGGACAGCACGAACCGCTGAAGCCCACGACTCCCTGACGATGGTTGTGTCACCCCAGAGCCAGGGGTGACCTAACAGCGTGAGGAGAGCAGGTTAGACCTGCAGGAGATGATTTTATGGCACAAAGTTACAGAGAACCACTGACAAGAAGCCAATGCAGCTGATGCACTTTCCTGGACTATTTAGACAAATGGACCCCAAAGTGTAGTCCCACTGGCAGTGGGGTGGCAGGAGGCAAGGACAGTATCCATATATCCACAGGTACCTCTAATGTACACAAAAATATATAATAAGCATCAGCAGTCTTCATTAGACTGCGACCAAGAATTATGGAGATCCTAACCTTGCAAGCCGAATAAATTATTGCCAGAGGATTATTATGTATTCTAACAATATCTAATGTACCTCTTTGTCTCTCATAAATTACAGGGCATCCTCTGACTCCTAGAACATACTCTGTCTCGTGCACAGCCACTACAGAGCCTTTTTTTTCCCCTAAATGCACACAATAGGAACTCTAATGAGTGTGGTCTTGCACGGGGGTTTTAATAGCCGTGAAAAACCTACCTGTAGTCACACGTTCACTGGCCTGGTGTAAATATTTCGATTACCAAAGCAAATGGTCACAATTTAAATACACTGATAAAGGGGAAGCTCATTTGCAGTGTCCATGTATCAGTATCATTATTAGTTAACAACACACAGCCCTGCTCCCAGTTCCACGGGAATTTTCCCATTGTACAAAGAATCTCCACACAGTGCAGGGTGAAGCGGAGTCTCCGTGATCATTTGACTTTCTGCCTCTCAGTCAAAGAAATTGCCAATAACATCAACTTCTGCACTGACTTATCCAGCATGGACTCAACAATGACTCCCAGTTGTGAGTCATCAAACTCAGTTCACTCCAGCATCCACAAAAAAAAAATATCCCTTGTATTTTAACACCCTCCACTCACAACCCATTAGAGATGACACCTGGCAAAGCTTAGGCCCTGGTACTCTGTGTGCTGATTTACATCAATAAATAGCTGGCCTTCAGGAGATCTTGAAATTAGCAGAGCTTGGTGCATTTGCCCCTCTTTGGTGAGGTGTTTTGTCTGCATCCAGGCAGTACTGGAATAAATCGTTTTCCAGCAGATTTATCCAGACATTAGATATTTGCTTCAAGACTGTGATATGCCAAAAAGCACCACAGAGTTAGGAAGCTTCATACCCCAGAAGCAGCTCTTTCATTGTCCATTTCTGCTGCATTCAAACTGCAAACAGAGCCAAAATTACTTTTAAACATCCTATTCCATTTACAAGGCCACAGGGACAATTGTTTGGCATCATTCTCTCAATCCTTTCTGTTTCAGGTTCCCTTTACCACCCAGACTGTCACATACACACATTCACATCCTCCTTTAGTATGAAGTCCAAGAAGGATATTGTGCATAAGCCTTCATGGGCTGCATTTTTAATATATATTAACAAGGTGATGGATACCCTGAGTAGACTGGCCAGGGAAAGCAAACGAAGACAAGAAATATTCTCAGGGTGTTATTGATTAACTGTTTTCCAGAACAGAGGGAATCATTTTTAACTGGTTTAAACTATGATGGACTCAAGTGGAAAATGCAAGCAGAGTTAGCAAGGAGCATAATTGACTGGGCATGGAACTAAGTAACCTCTCAGCACGCTGGAAGTGGTGGAGCGAGGGGGGTTACAGCTGGGGCTGCTCCAGACCCCAAGCCCTTTCTTCCCAAAGTGAACTCTGCCAGCAGCCAAAGATGACGACAACAGCAAGTAAAGGGAGGGGAGAAAAAAAGAAAGGGGGGAAAAAAAAAATAAAAAATAAAAAAAGGTCCAGCCACTCAGTTACATGATCTAAATTCTAATCAAACATCATTTAAAGCATGTTTTATTTCAGCCTCTGGAGAGATAGTCCCTCCTGACTCCTCACCATGGCAACCGGTGTCTCATTTCAGAAGTGTCATGCCACATTATCATCTCGCCGGCTCACACACTCCTGCCTGACAAGTTCTCTCTGCCCCTTGTGACAACCGTTCCAGGCTTATGCTGTTTATTTTTGGTGTCAGGCTGGCCCTGGCAGATTGAAAGGCAACCTCAACCCCTCGAACAACAAGCACCACACCCCACTTGGCGATAAGAGATGATTTGAGAAGATATTTGCTTACATGTGTATAAGCAATTTGCGGCGCGGTGCAGCCCCGGCGTGTCTGTGTGAACACACTGTGTGTGCAAAGGGGAAGGGAATGGACCGGCCTGAGGTTTCCTGAGAAAGCAAACAATCCGTTTCGGATCCCAGGTAGTAGATTTCAATCATCAGATCCTGTTATTGGCACGGGACAATACGAAATACAGGCCAAAAAGGCATCCTTGGTGCTGTCTCCCTAAGAGGCAGGAAGGCAAAGCCAGACATTGTCTCTGCAAACACCCTCGCTGCGTCGCTGCAGAGCGTGGAGAGCACCCAGCAAAGGCACTTCATGGAAGGACTGGGGACAAAACCTAAAATTAATTGCTAAGGGAATGTGCTAGAGAGGCACTCGGGGCCAGATTCATCTCTGCTTAACGCAGGTCATCAAACCTCTGTACCAGTTCCTCTGTGGCTCTCTCTGTCCCGACAGATAGCTGAGCTCTCCTGGCAAAGATCACCGGGCTGTGAATCATATCCACGGAGCTGTTGATGGGAAGACTAATTCTACAGTCAGTCCATATGATGGGACAGTGTAAAAAGAAAAAGGTCTTGATCTTGAACATATTCTGCTCGAGGCAGCCATCACATGGACATGAAATAATGGTCTCTAAGAGACACAGCACTAGACAGTGACCCTGGTGAGAACGGCCCTGCCAGGGCCAAGGGGAGGATATCAAGTACAGGGCTCATAACAAGCTCTGTTAGTGAAGAGTGTTTGGGGCAAAGCTGGTACCAGCCACGCCTGGTGAATGGTACTCACCTTTCCAAAGCTGTGTGGGGAGAAAGGAGCCCACGATGGAGGCAACGAGCATCGGAGAAGGCTGGAAGAGGAACAGTCTGAAGGCTGGCACAGCGCTGCAAAACAAGGAGGAACAGCATTTGAAAGAAGGCAGTAAGACTTTCCAAACTGAGACAGCCCAAAGCAGAGCTTCTGCCTCCCACACACATCGTAAGGGACATCAACGAGGAGCACACACAGCTTGTGGGCAACATCTTGCCTCTACCAAAGCCTGTAACATTCACCCAGTACCTAAGGAATGTCAGCTGGAGCAGGGGATGAAAATCCTCTTGAAAAAGTGAGACATGCTTAAGTCAAATAACGATGCACAAAGTTGCGCCTTTAATTCAGTTCACAAGCATATCTCCCTGTGCTGCTCTGGTCCTGGGAATGAGGAGTGAGTGTGGTTTACCGTGGAGTTTATGTGGGTCACAGTGTAAACAAAACTTGACCCAGTTGTCTCAGAGAAAGAATCATAGACTGGGCAAAACCACACAATTAACTCAGATGCAATCTTTGATCAAATAAAGAGCTAATTGCAGAACAGCTTTCATTAAAAACAAACAAACAAAGCAGTATGTTCATTTAATCTTTAATCCATTTTCTGGTAACTGTACCATTGAAAGACAGAGGCTTGCAATAGCAAGGGATCTGTAAACAAAATAGGATCATCCCAAGACACACTAATGACACTTTACAGAGTTTGAAAGGGTAGAGCACAAGTGGCTATTTAAAACCATAAAATGAGAATTAACATTGATTATGGCACAGCAATGAAACCCCGAAGTTGCAAGTCCCATTAAAAGCTGTAAAAACAGCAACTGCAACAGGAGGGCTTTCCAGACAAGAAGAGAGGAAGACAAGAGGGGTATTTCACAATGCAGGAGCAACACCCAGGGAAGGATGGAAGGAAGGAAGTGATGCCTGCCTGGCTGTACCAACCCTGGGCTCCATTCTGTCCCCAGTCACACACCTGTAACACCTCATTAGCCAAGACTTCTCCGTCTCCTTGAGGTAGAATTTAACCTTTTCCCTCAAACAACACCAGCAAACAGACATGGACACCTGTTGTAGCAAAACACGGTGCCCAGCCACCTTGCTTTGTAGGCAATCTATGCAACCATGTGCACACTTACCTTCATAAAAACCCAACTGCAACAGCATAAATAATAACAATTCATCAGTGTCTCTATTTTTGGTATTCTCCACCAGAAAGTGGGCACTAAACCAGCAAGCTCTCAAAGACAGACATTACCAATCCAAGCTGTGCAAACAGACACTTCTTTCATGGTTATTTCTTGTTTAGCCTTCCCATGCACAGGGACTAAACAAGAAACACTGCAGGCCCACGAATATGGGAATTAGAGTGAGAAAAGTCCCTCCTCTAGCCCGGCCTGTCCATCGCTGTAACTGTTTTTAAATCATAGTGTACACGGCATGACAGATGCTGACAGACAGAAACTGGCTTTTCCAGGAAATGGATAGGGCTTTCCAGCTTTATCCTTCCAGAGCACTGTTAAGAAAAAAAAAAAAAAAAAAAAAAAAAAAAAAAAAAAAAAAAAAAAAAAAAAAAAAAAAAAAAAAAAAAAAAAAAAAAAAAAAAAAAAAAAAAAAAAAAAAAAAAAAAAAAAAAAAAAAAAAAGAGAGAGAGAGAAAAAGCAATAGCAATAATAAAACCAGCTCTGGACAAACGTCACCGATGAAAAACACAAAATGAAAATACAAGCATTGCTGCTGGGGCTCTCCTTAGCTCAGAATCCCAGGCTTTACAGCAGGGCTATAATTTTGCAAACTAAGAAGATGAAGTTGGTGGTGAAAGAAGCCGGGTAGGGGGAGCGGGCTTTTTTTTTTTTTTTTCCAGAAGGGACCAACACGTGGCTGTTCCTGCCAAACAAAGGAACCCACCTCACAGCTACAACCTCCGCAAATCTCCTCTCGAGAGGACAAGGGGGCACCTGCGGAGATGCTTCCCTTGCGAGACCCCGCCTGGCGAAGCCACCGGGGGACTGCTGGGGGCTCAACGCAGAACTCCGGCTGCACATGGTGAAATCTGTGCGGGGATCAGCTCCTCAGAGACAATCCCGCACGGTTTTGGTGCGTGGGAAACGGGAGGGCAGGGCCGCCCCGTCCGGGCTCCCGCGTTAATTGTTGTTTGTGTTTATTTAATGAGGTGTGGAGCAGCCTCTAGTGGCGGCCGGGGAACAGTTCGGGTGAGGTGGGATTGGAGGGGAGAGACTGCGGCCACCCGCTCCTTCCCTCAGATCCACCACCTTCCCCACAGTCCCATCACTTTTCCTGCCTTCCCCACAGACCAGTCACCTTCCCACCTTCCCCACAGCCCCCCCATCCTCCCCACCTCACCAAGCCCGATGCACCACGTCTGATGGTGGCTCTTCAGCTTGCACTTACCTGCTTGGGCAACACTTGGGGTTTTATTTAATTAAAAGAGCATGTGGATCGAGAACCTTTCATCAAAAGTTGTTGCAGAAACACAGAAATTTGCCCGATCTGCGCTTGGGTTGAATTTGGGGTTGCCGGTTCCACACCCAAGCCAGGCGCCCTCAGGCTTTTATGGTGTTTGTTCCCTTCCTCTTGTCTCTGTGCTTCCTTGAGTGAAATTCACCTCAAGAACTGCTTTATCCTGAAGTTCCTTCGCTATCTCCCAGCACATCCTCAGGAGTAGCTCAGTGCCAAGGACCCACCAGCCAGTGCTTGACCAGCCACTTCCACGTCCCACACCTGTCACTTTTACCCAAGGTTGTGCTTCCTGACCGTGTTACATCCAACCTTTCCTGCCACAGCACAAGTTATATCTTTTGGCTTTTCCCTGGCCTGTGATTTGCATTAATTCCTCAGAAAGCCGCTGTCAGTTTTCTTCTCCCTTTATTGGCACAGATTCCAATTTTTTAATCCTTGATGGGTTTCCTTTAATTAAACTCATAACTTACCCTAACTATTTCTCTAGTGCAGTCCCAGATTAAAGCAGACTTTGGCCTCCTGGCCATGAAGTTACCTTCCTCTGTACCACTGCCTTTCCTTTCTGGAAATCTTCCTTGGACTTGACACTCGCAGGGTCTCTCCATTACTGGTCTCCAAAGAGGTTCTCATTTCCCCCAACAGATTTTTCATACATTTTGCCGACTCAGCTTGAAATCCTGAAGGGGTTTTGACGTGGACCACATGCTTTCAGGGTCTTAATTTCTCTGTCACCTCTGCTCAGTTTCCTTCAATATTTCTTCTTTATGCAAAAGGAAAAAAGGAAATTTGTCTTCCACTTTGGCACCTGCCCTGCCACCCGCCTTCGTGAACATGAAGGCAAAACAATCAGGGATTCCTTTTTTTTATGATTTTTTTTTTTCCTTACACAATGTCTATCAATAACTCTCAGCAGCTTTTACAGTCTCCCCATTGCTGATCTATTATTCCTTTGGCCCATGCAACATTCCTTATTTTTCATTATGACCATTTTATCAGTCTTCCCTTCATTTCCCGTGATGGCTCATCTTGTCAGTTCTTTTGCTCCTTGCTTCATTCTGAATTTGTGGTTTCAGGACCACATGTTGGCACACCCTTGTTCCTTCCACTACCCCAAGCTCCTCCAAGCCCCATCCAACCCAGCCTTGGACACTTTCAGGGTTAGGGCAGCCACAGCTTCTCTGGGCCATTTTATACCACGTATATATATATTTACCTTTTTGATACATACCTGTATATTTTCCCCTTCCTTCCATTTTATTCTGATTTTCTTCCAAGTTCCTTCTTTTTCCCCCAGAATTATTTCTCTGTTCCCCTTCCAGAGACTCAGTTTATTTTTTGTGATAGCAGTCACAGGTTGTGGTTGCTAACTCTAGTCAGCATAAAGCACCAGCCAGAAAGAAGCCACAACTGTGAGTTTTGGTTTATATACAATATACACCAAGGGTTCTAATAATCTGTGAACCTTCATAACCAATGCTCCCATCCATCTCAGCAGAGCTACACGAGGAAAAGGTTTGGCTCTGTGAATTTGCAATTAGATACCTGAGAGAATAAATAACTCCTTTTTCCAAGAAGCAAACTGCCCTTGCCTATGTAAACAAAATCCCTCACTGAGGGCAATTTTAGTCTTGATTTTGTTTTTTTTTTTCTAGCTGAAACTTTCAGTGAAATCTTCTTTGGAAACCCTCTTTTTTTTCTGTTATCCTCACCTGAATTTCTTATCTCTAGTTTGTAATAGCTGTGACCACCTTAACTCCTACAAAGGTAAGCGCTGAAAAACCACAGCCCTGAGGGTCAAATAGAAATGTTCTTTATTTATAGGGAGCACATTTAACTGTCATGCAGCTCCTGCCCATTTTTTTGTGCAACCATTATTAATAGGTTTCTCCAGCCATCTCTGCCTCTGTATGTGCTTGGCATTTGAGGATGAGCAGAACCACCTTGGACACTTTGTGGGACAAGGGAACCAATAAAAAGACATTCATGAAAATGACCATATCAAGGGAGATAAAATATCATTATGTGAAATGGATTTGCTGGCACTCCTCACCAAATTTAGCACCTATTAAATTATAGAAACCATTATTCCTCTTATACAGAAAAGTCTGAAACTTTCCCTCAAAGATATATTTTATTGTTTTAAGTGGAGCTTAAATGTATTTTTTTTTCCTTGTGATAAATTTCCACATACGAATTTTCTTAGCAATACAACAGGTCCTTGCTCTACTAATAATTCTATTGATCAAACAGGACAATACATCCTTTTTTCCTCCAGTGTAGGAATATTTCCCTCCCAAAGGGATATATCTTTATTTTATTAATAGGACACCCTGCCTGAAGTAAACCAACTGCTTTTACATGGAAAATACTGCTACACCTCCCAAGCATGATCCATCTAAATCCTCTCCCTGTGATTTCCTACCATGTTTTCTAAACCCTGCCTGCTCACCAGCCTGGTCCAGCAGACCCTTGAGGACGGTGAGCGCAGGTTGGTCAGGTTGGAGTCGTAGGAAAGGCTGAGATTGTTCTTTTCACCGAGTGAGCACTTCAGGAAGACCAAGAAGAATTCAGCAAGTCCATAATCAAACTTCCCCTGCCTGGGCAGGCTGGGTGTGACGAGGCCAAAGGAATCAAACAGAGCAAAAACACACTGAGGGAATGAAGTGTCTGGAAAAGGCTGCTTGGAGAACAAGGATTGGAAGAGCAAGCACCTCAACAAAGGAAGGAAACGTGGCCTTGAGGAGGGAACTACAGTGCACTCCCAGGAATACTTTCTGCAAGTGCCTAAAGGGATCCTGTGCTGCCAATTCCACGGGATGCTGGCACAGACACACATCCAAGGGGCAAATGTGGAGGGGAAACTCGAGAAAGGCCAATCCCGTTTGATCACCGGGCGTGGAAAAAGTGGATGCACCTCTGCAAACAATTTTTCTTCCCCCCCCCCCCCCCTCTGCCTCTTCCTTTTTAACATTAGGAAACTTTGAAACACCTGCAGTGGGAAACAAAAGGTTAATTAAAAAGAACCCCAGTCTTTGCACTAAACTGATTGCTGGGACTCCTGCCAGCCTGGGAAGGTTAAAGAGCTCAAGCATGCGTGGGCTGCGGGGGGAATGGCTAGAATTTACAGCTAGTTCCCTGGAAAGTCACAGTTCAGCTGTTCTCCCGGAGCAGGTGCTCATGGGAGCGGGCCTGTCCCTTTCAAAGCGTGAAGATTGATGAAGCCTTCGCTCTCACCAACTGTAAATATACAACCAGCCTTGTCAGAGCAAGTTTGTAACATCACTTGCTGACAGCAAGAAATTTTTTTTAACCTCCTAAACACACACACATACACACACGTACCTACCCCACACAGGCTCAACACACACACAAAAAAAAGTACTAAAAAACAGGCTTTTCCCAGGAAACAGGGGGGAGCCAATAAATAAAATGGTAGGAATGGAGTTTACATTGTCCCTGCCCAGAGAGGCGATAGATAGAGGACGTACTTGGGGTGATTTCATCTTGTCCTTCACAAAACAAGCAACATCTTCCTTGGGCTGCGCAGTTTGTGGCCAAGTGCTCTGGCATTTCAGCAGCAGAGCCAACATGGGAGCCTGGAGAGCTGGGATCAGCAGAGCCATGAGCTGCCAGCAACCCCTCACAGGAAATCCTGCGAGATGATACTGCTAAAAATCACCATTTTACTCCACCCTGGTGCCTGCTGGCTGGGGATTTGTGATGGGGTACAGAGAGGAATTATTCCTTCTAGATAGGAATTACTTATTCCTTACAGATAGGAATTATTTATTCTTACACTTGATTTAGTTCCACACACTCGTGTTTAGGTTGGGGTTTTCCAAGAGGAGAGTCCCTCTCAGAGGGGACACAGGGAGAACCAGAGAGACAGGGGAAGGGTCAAATGACACAGCAAAGCCGTGGGATGGGTACCTGGATCTCAGCCTTGGGATGTCCCTTTGTGCTTCCAACGTCATGATGATACAACCCAAAACACTCCTCTCCTATAATTAGTGGTTTCTTCCCTTGAAGGCACCACAGCAGAGGTGAGTCCTCAGAGAGTGTTTTCACCCAGAGAAGATTGTCCTTCCTGATTAGCTTGGGATGGGTGTTCCGTGCCTGGATAATTGGGGAAAAAAAGGCTGAACAACAGCCTGCAGGCACAGCTGCCTGCCAGGACTGAGGGGAGGTGTGATGGAGGGATCCACTCCAGCAGGACAGAGGCGGCTGCTTCTCCACAGAGGAAATTATTTCCACTAATAACATTAAGGAGGCAAATCCAGCAGGAAAGAACAGCATTGGCAAGGCCTCCCCAAGGCCTGGGGAAAGCAGACAGACTGAATTCTCCCCTGACTTCAGGGACCGAACTCCTTGGATGATTGGAAGCAGAATTATTATTCCAGTGCGAATTTCTTTACTGTCCTAACCCACGATTCATTTTTAGCACTGCAGTCAGTTTAACTAAAATAATTTCACAACATCCTTTACCCGGTTCTTTCCCAAGGAAATTCTGTCTGTGTTGTCATTTTTCTAAGGCAAAATTTCAGGGTAATAGAAAATCCTCAGCCTGATTTCCCAAGTTTCTTGGGTTTGATGTTACCATTGCAGCGTAGTGGGATTAAATTGGCTATTTTAGGAAACATCAGTTCATTCCATCCACCTGAAGATTTTTCCATGGAAAATAATAACGTTCTGTTTGGTGGAGCTTTTTGGTTTGGTTTTGCCCCACTGCTTTGGTTTTCCTGCTTTCTTCTGCTTATTATTAACAAATTAGCAAGACTGCCTTTCCCCAGGGCTCAATAACATACATATAATATTCTGCCTTTGGGCAGAAACTGGCCTTGGATGATTCCCTGACATTTTCTAGGTATCTAACATAAAGCTCCAGCAGCCCTACCTTCCACACATGGACTTGGCCAGCCTAAAATTCATTTGCAATTCCTTCCAGGTGCTCACAGAACGAACACACCCATGACAAACCCACGGCCACTCCATGTCTGCAAACCCTCACCTTCTGCCTTTTGCTCTTCCTCCTCCCCTCCCTCCGAGTGGGTGAGTGACATGGCTGTTTGAATTGCTAACGCTGGGTGATGAGGACTGTCATTGTCACCTCATCTGTGTTTACCCAGTGCCACTCACCACGGGGTTCACTCCCCAGCCAGTCCCTCGAGCTGTGCCACATGCTAATGAGGAGCAAGAGAAAAAGGTACTTCCCTCTTTTCAGCAGCAGAAATGTAACCATCCTGGTGAGCAGGCCAGCCACTGGGAACGCTTCCAGGAGCTGTAAGGAGAAAAAGAGGTAATTTATTGCAAGTGCCAGGAATACATCATATACCTGTGAATACAGGTGACCATCACTTGCTCAGATGACTGGTGCTGTCCTTGGAGGGAGAAGACCTCGAAGGTCTCTCTCTGCTGGAGTGAGGAGCAAACAGCAAAGCCCTGCCCAGCTTCAGGAGGGGCAGGCATTGACATGTGTGTGTGTTTGTGTGTGTTACACTCCTTGGCAGAGCTGAAAAGCCTGAAACACAAACAAATTCTCAGTAAAATCACATTCGGGTCTTTCCTGAGATCCAATTTCTCCATCAGCTTCATTATTACCCTTCAAACAGCATTGGCATTCGCCTCCAGTTTTATTTTGCCTGTCCCTTCATTAAACTCCGCCTGCTGATGTTTCCAGTCCGTGGTTATTTGCTTGTTTCTGGCCCATCTCTGTCATCCCCGGATCTCCTTGGCTCCCTTTCTCACTCTGCAGCTGGGAGATGCTGGGATTGTCCCTCGGGAGGGGGGCAGTCAGTGAAGGAGGGGGACACACATCCCCTTTCACACATGTCTAAACCCGCCCCCCCATATCATCAGAGCTGCTCCACAGGGTCCCTGCTCTTCTTCACACATCTGGGATAGACCTGTCATTACCTGCTCCAGGCTGGCCCCAGCTCCCCCAGTGTCAGAGCTCCTCCAAAGCTTCCAGGGGGGTTTCAGCCAAGCCACATTCCCAGGCACTTTCTCAGGAGCCTAAATTCATTGAGCTTTTCAGGCCTTGCTAAGGGGCTGCTCCAGTTTTCATCCGCTGAGGATCAGACCAAACAACTTGCTTTCCTTTGCCTGTTTTTTTTTTTCCCAAGGTGTTACAAAGAGAGCGGCCAAGGCATCACCTCCCATCCCCTCTCTCCCTGTTCAGAACTGGGACAGTGGAGAGGAGGGACAGGACCCTAAATCACTGCTCAGCTCCTGTTCTCTCAACCTGCCCATCCCACCCAGTGAAACACGGGGCATTAAAACTTCTGCAGCGGAGAGGACCTGATTATTTTTATGGAAATTTGCTCCAAGTTCAGAAGTGGATCAATGGCAATTTCTCGAGCTGGCTCCGTTTTAAGAACCAAAATTGACTTCTGGAGAAGCTGCTTGATTTCCCAGCCTCCCCTCACCAGACAACAGATTATTGCAGGGGGGTGTGTGATGGAATTCCACTCTGAATAGGGTCTGGGGCTATTAGACCCCAATATAAAACTCGCCTGGGCTCCAAGGAAAACAGCACAGACCCCTCCTTGTCACACCTTAGGCCACAGGGAGATGGGAGTAAATCCACCTGCTAATATTCAATACACCACACAGATATAAATGGCAGCTCAGAACATAACACAGGAGAGCCTCATTTCGAGCAATTTAGTTCAGCTATTCCTTTTCTGAGTTCCCCACTTTGCCCTATTTCTATTACCCAACCGTGCCACTTCTTTGCTTTCATATTGTCTTGCTGTCTGCCCGTCCCTCTCCTCACTCTCCTTTCTTTTTACGTTTGAAAATGCTTTTCTTCTACTTCAAAGCTCTTTTACTTTTGGGCAAGTCTCCCTGTTTCCCTCTCACCCATCACCTGCCAGGTCTCAGCATCTTGTCAGGACCACGTGGGCAGCAACTCACCAATTTTCGGCACTGACCCCCTTCCCAGAGCTCCCTCCCCACGCTGAGTGTCTCTTAGCAGGGCCAAGTGACTGTCACAAACACAACCCCTCTGCTCCCTCGCTTAACGTGATAAAATCACCTCGGGGTCACCAGAGGTAACAAAGATTCAGGCTCTTCATGCAAATTCCTGGCTCCAGGTTAGCTCAGTGCAGGGCTTTCTGCAAGGCCTCCATAAAGAGGCTTTCAATCTAGCTCTAATAGGGAGGTTATTGTATGTTAAATAAATACTAATTGATTATTTAATATATATGCATTGAGGGTTAACTGCTATGTAATGAGCTCCTCTCCATTAGTGGGGCTGCTAAACGTCAATTAATATGGGTTTTATAATCAATTGATATTTAACATGGCCTGACTTCCCTGTTTGGACTTAAAGGGTCAGCGTTTCCGAAGCGGCCAATGCCGACACTTTCCTTTAAAAATTAAAAAAAAACATCTGTTGGGAGATTTACAACAGGATGGAAAGTTATGAATCTATTAAAAAGCTCAGCGAATCAGCTCTGCAGAACTGGACACTGCAGGGCTAGTGTGTCCCACACCAAGAGCTGCACACAGCAGAAACCTCTGGGAGTGGGAGAGGGGAGCCACATTCCCTTAACTTCCGTGGGCCTTGGGCTTTATTTCTGTCCAGAGCTTCCCAGTCCAGTTGCACTTCAAAACACCCTGGGAATGGGGAATGCAGTGCCCTCTTTGGAAATGGCTGCGAGACAAACATTAGCGACAAGACTTTCAGGGATGACCAGGGGATTTAGACACACAGCTTCCATTTATTTTAATAAGCATCGTGCCTCTAAACCTCCCAAATGCCTTTTAAAACATCTAATGGCAAAGGCTTTATTCCCTTTGCCTCTCCTTCCCAAATACACACCAATAAATCAAGTGCAAGCTGCTCGTGGTGCACACCAGGGAGAAAACAAGGAAGTTTCTAATGAAAAGAGTGATCATAGCACATTTGCAACCATTATCTGACACTATTTCTTATTTAAATTTCCTTACTGGCAGCTCTCACACGGTTTCCATGATGTGGCAGAGTTTAGCTCTGCTTGCCAAAAATTCAGGCTGGAAGAGAACATACACAGAAATAAATTAGGCACAGAAGTCTCAGTTGCCACCTCAGAGCACCCCTTTCAGGTTTGCCCTCTCTTGCACCCAGCTAGACCCCAGCAGGCCCCTGCAGAAGCTGAGTGCTCTCTAAGTGCTACTATACTCCTAATCAGCAGGGCTGAGCGTGGGGTGATGGATTCCCATTCCGGTGTTCCCACTCTGGTACCCAACAGCACTAATTACAGACAACTCCATCACTTTGTCACTGTGGAAAACAGCTCATCCTGCTGAAGGCAGGTCAGTCCACGCAGATTGCCTCAGTGACAGCGACACCATGGCCTAAACCCTGGGCTAGGTGAGGTCCCCACCTCCCACACGTGCTGAGGGACAATTGGGGACACTGTGAGCAATAAAGGGTGTGCAGGGCAGGCAGGAGAGTGGCAATGCCTCCCGTCACTGTGCTGCTACAGCACTGAGACAATGGGCTGGGAGTATCACCGCAGCGCTCAGGGAGGGTTGTGGTGCGGATAATGAAGAAAGAACAAAGAGGAGGAAGTGGCCGGATCGTGGTTTGAAGACTATAGGCTGATTTATGTCATCTGAGGATCTGGCCCAGTTAGATCTAATTTTAACACCCTTGACAAATTCCCTTTAACGGCAAACTGTCAAAAGGGAATCTTTTCCCCGCCCCTCATCCTTCCATCCCCAGGAGCTGCTCCCTGTGACAACACCGTTCTCCAGCAGTAATTGGCAGTATCATTCCATTATCACTCATTCTCCAGGCCCGAGCATTCCATTCCTTGCAATTTTCCTGTTGTACAAATCCATGTCTGTTAGCTTAACACACGTGCGTGGTCGTGCATTTATTCCCCGTGTGTGTCTGAGGGTGGAAACGGGACCCAAACCTGGAAAGGGCCTTACAAAAAAATCCTGAGGAAGCAGAAGAGCTGACGACACGTGGCTGGGAGTTGCAGTAGGAGGTGCCTCTGGCGTCTCCAGCAAGCAGTCACAATCCTCCTTATGAGCATTTTAAATGGATGATGATCCTAATGAACTTAATAGCATCACTATCCAAGGACAGCATCAACTCATTGCCACCCTGCATTCTGCAGAAATAGCTCCTCTTTAGGCAGCGTGCCCCTGCTTTGAGCAGTAATGGTTTTTAAAAGTGTCTTAGCACACAAAGGCAAAATCTTTTTTTGAAACAGGGTGGAATTGGTTGGTGATTATCACTGAAAAGCTGGCAGCCACCAGCTAACCTTCTAACAATGAAATATGGGAATTTACCTTCATGCTTCAGTGCTTGCTATTCAGCTGTCTACCAGGGTCTAAATCAATGATTCTACACCCTCCACTCAAGGTTTCTCTTTCAAATGCTGCAGATATGACCTTAAGTTCATCATCTAAACAATGCAGTTCACGTTTAATTTCATTAATCTAAGATCTTCCATAAAATTGCAATATGGCACCATACCTTTCAAGTACCTTCATTAAAATCCATGTTATTTCTAAATCCTATGCATATCTATGAGGTCATACGGTGTTTTATTAAAATGGATTTTTGAAAGGCTCAGCTCTTTTATCACCAATTGTCATAAGGTAGTTTACAATAATAAAAAAAAAAATTAAAACTAAATCCTCTCCTATCGCTTAGGCAATGAACAGATCAGCTATTTCTGCCAGTTGCACCCTTCCCTAATTTTTAGCCTTTTACCAAAGATTTTACATTTGGTGGGGAAAGAAAAATTACTAAAGCCTCCTTGTTTGTGTACTTTCTGCTGTTTACCATGTCCAGGACGTTACACTTTCGAAATGGGTCATCCCACTCAGAGCCACTGGACATCATTCCCAAGATTTGCCCCAGTTGCCTACAAGGCATCACACTCTCAAACTGCACGTTGGATTTTTTTTTGTTATTCTTGGAATAATACACTGGCACAAGTTTATTTTTCTGCTGCATCCCTTTCCTTACCTCTTGTCTACATCATATATTCCATGGTACTGGGACACTTTAGAAGGCCATTTGGAGCAGGGGACCTCATGACAGTAGATGCCAATGGCACAAAAGACAGATCCTGCCCCCAAAACCCCCTCTCTCCACACCTCCCACCCATTTAGATCAGAAGATATTTAAAGGAAAGAATTTCCCTCTGCATTTCCTGCTCACAGACAGCAAACACAACTTGGACAGTAAAGTTCTTACATAATTCAGGCCTGTGTGCATAATAATAATAAAAATACAAAGAGCAATGCAAAATAAATGGATGAATCCTCTTCCTAATAAGTGCACTGAGATTTCCCTCCAGTGCCTGATTCTGGAAATTCCCCTGCCCAGCTGCTTTCCTGCACCCCAGACCCTGCAGATTCCAGACCCTCCTCCAGGCCACTCATTCCTGACAGGATTATTTCCTGGAACAGGGAATGAATTCATCCTGCCAATACCTGAGCTGTGCTTCACTCTGGATGTTCTCAGACCCCTCTGCTGCTTCAATAAGCAGCATCACAGCGGGGAGTGAGGGAGGGCTGGGCTCCCTTGGGAAGCCTCTCAGAGGTGGGACTCGTTCTCCCAGCCTTGCACAGGAGCTGCTGATTCCAGCCCTTTACAGCACTTGCTGCATTCCCTTCCTGCAAGGAAAAACAAACCAAAGTGCCACCATTCACTGCAAAGCCAACAAAATCCACTTCCATAAGAAAACCAAAGCAACAAGTTCCTTAGAACAGGGGTGGTTTATGTGTCTCCCTGTGATCCGGGCAGGAAAAATAACCAAAAAGATTGAGAGTAAAAACCCTCTGGAGTATTGCAGAGCCTCAGGAACACCTTCCTCACGTCAGAGTGACACAGGCACGTGGGCAGGCAGCCTGTGGGGGTGCAGAGGTACCCAAGATGCTGCTGTGAAACGCTCCAACTTTACATTCGGGCCCTACCTACCAGCCAGCAAAGGGGTCCTGCCTTCCCACCCTCCAGCTGGAGCATCCCAGGCTGTGCCAGGCTCAGTGGGAACAGCTCAGGGACACAGGCAACAATCCCAACCTCCCATGTTTTCCCCAGGCTTCACTGCTCTTCAGTTTCTACCAGTAAATCCTGCAGGTCTGGAGCCTACTGACACCACCAGAAAGCTCCCTGTGCTTACGGTCTCGGTTTAGACCTCTAACATTAAATAATTGCAAGTGAGGCCGAGTTGGAGCAACCACTGCTCCCTCCTTAATTAAATTTGCCACTTAAACCTGAGTTCAGCGCCCGCTCTATTGATCTCTTCTGGAAAAAAATCCGCCCCTTCCGTTAATGCCAAACCAAACCAGATCCCTGGCAAAATCTGACGCAAACATCTGAGCGCTGAGACTTTTCACGAAGGCAAAGAGGACACAAATGGTGACATCTGAGAAGAAACCTTGCAAAACATTTCCATCTCCCGGGCAAAATATTAACATCCCGAAGAGACAAAGCTGTCCTGAGGCCCTGCCCTCACCCTCTGCCAGCTAGGGACACTGAGACGCCGCTATTGAGATGTCATTTGTGACAAACCTTCCACAGTTAGTGTTGCTTGATGGCTCCAACCTCGCCTTCCTTCATCCTTTCCATAAGAGCCCGCCCCGGCCGCAGCGCCGCGCTCACGGTGCAACATTACTCTGAAGAAGCAATTACAGCGAGCAGAAGCAAGGAACTAAAGACAGGTCACCTAAATGAACTGAGGGGAAAAAGTACATGAGAAAACAAGAAAATGTCTTCATCACTTTCCAGGCTTCAAATTGGAAAAACAGGGATCAATACGGCAGAACTTCATTTAATGGTGTGAAAAACAATCCACCCCGAGACAGGCAGGAATCACTTACTGCAAAACAAACAGGCCAATTAGGGCCGGGCAGGGCGCAGTGGGATGGTGGTGCTGGAGCCATTCCTCCAGCCTCAGCTGCCCAAGGCGTGGGCACAAGGGATGGAGGCACCAAAGGAGGATGGTTCGAGGCCACAAGGCAAAATATCCCCCCAAAATGGGCCATATGACCACGGTTTGCTGCTTTTTTTTGCTGCCCTAATTTTTTCACCCCACGGTACTTCCGTTTAAGTTTTACCAGATCACTGAAATGTTGTGTAGCACAGGTTGATGCAAACACCGACACCTGGGCTGGGAGGTGGGGACACAACACACCCTTGGACGTGCTGAGGTTCAGCCAACACCTCTTGCTCTGTCCCCCAGCACAGTGAGGAGGAGGAGGATGGCACTGAACCTCGGCTTTACGTTGTCCACGATGCTGGAGATGTGCAGGAGAACTCCTGAACCACGGCTGCCACCACCATTCCTCATGGGAAGCAGCAGACCCTGCAGAGCCACACTCTCTGTATCCTTCCTCAAGGCTTGGTCCAGCACAGAATCACAGAATGTTCTGGGTTGGAAGGGACCATTTTAAAGATTTTGTTCCAACCCTCCCATCCTGGGCAGGGACACCTTCCCCTGGCCCAAGCTGCTCCGAGCCCCGTCCAACCTGGCCTTGGACGCTTCCAGGGATGGGGCAGCCACAGCTTCTCTGCCCAACCTGTGCCAGGGCCTGCCCACCCTCCCAGGAAAAGATTCCTTCCCAATATCCCATCTAACCCTGCCCCTCTGGCATTTTGAGGCCATTTCCCCAGTCCCTCTCCATGTTTCTTGTCGGCTCCCTTCAGGTACTTGCAGGCCACAATCAGGTCACCCCAAAGCCTTCGTGGCCTCGAAACTTTTGGTGTGGGAGTCCAACACCCTCCTCAGTCATCTCCTTCTCTGAAGGGCTGTTTGTGTTGAAGAGTTTTCCTTCATCCCTCGGGAAGCAGCAGCTCAGGGCACGGTACCCCAACACAGACATCTGCCACGGGAGGGTTTTACTGCCTTTCCTGTCATTGCCACTGCCAGCTCCTGCAGCAGATTAAACAGATTAATAGGAGTGACGTAGAGGGAGTGTAAAACCAGTGGCCAAGTGCCACTGAAACAGAGAGGCTGGAGCTGACATTTGCAGAAGTAACGTCATGTTGTTAAAACAAATTTGGCGTGAGGGGAAAATATGTTTGCTTTGCACTTAATAATGGCTATGAGAGCATATTCAAAATCAAATATTTGTAAGGCAGCAAGTTGGTGTTTTCTCCTCCCTTTCTCCTCCCCCTTGTCATTCACAGCCAGCCCTCGTGTTACCAAGTCAGGCTTTAAAGTACATCAGAATGCAGAGTGGACATCAGGCCTAAATCTTAAATCTAACTTTGAATTTATATTTGTCTTCAGGAAAATAATCAACCCCAAAACATGTGGCCACAGACTTTGGATACATTTCCAGAAAACTGCTATGCACTGCGATTTTTCTCTCTTTTTTTTCCCCCTTCTGCCGAAACACGGGTTGTATTTTCTCCCTTTATTTATTGGAGTGCTAAATGGATTATTTCAGTAATAAATCAGGCCCTTTCATTACATTTTAAGGTGTTGTCACTGTTATGAAGTACAGTGTGCCATCAAAATTAAGCTCAGATTGCATTTCCACCTATTTTATAGATAGAGAATTACCTGATGGATTTTTTTTTTCTAGCAGTCTAAGCACTTTGTGTCTTTCCTTCCAAGAACAACTGGCTCCCTAGTTTCACAGGAATTTTCTTTTGCAAGTTACAAAATTTTCACTCAGGTTGTCTCCCAAATATCTTTGTTTTGAACCAGAGGGATGATTTTTCTTCTAGCCCTACCTAACTATTCATGTAAATGCAAGGAGTTGTTTTGGGCACAGGCAATGCTGGAGCAGAATTACCCCTGTGTCTGGCTCCTCCCTCACTTCACAAGGTATAAATCAGCAGTAATTCCACTCAAGTCAGTACAGTTACCTTACAGCCAAAGAAATTGCCTCGATGGCACTGGAACGAGGCAGCCTTTGGTTTGCCTGGGTTTGGAACAAAGGCACCTGAAGGAGAGGCTGATTTCCAGGGTAACTTCTCATTGACTTCCTCCGAGTGAGAGTCCATCCTCCTTCCCCTGGTGAGCACACAGAGCCCGCTTCACCATCCCCCTGTTCCACAGCTTCACTGCAAAGGACAAAGAGCACTGTTTGGAATCAATTCCCAAGCAAACCTCCACCTGTGAGAGTTTACTTTTAACATTCTCTGATAACCTTGGAAATTTCTACTTGGGTGTTTTAATGTGCAATAATCATATATGAATTTCCACGAATTGTAAGAGTACTGATAATAATCATTATTATGTGCGTGCTTGTGTGCAGGAGGCAGAGGCAGTGCAGGGTAGGCCAGAAAATCCAGATTTAAATCCCTGAGCTGCCACGTGCCATGCTGGTGAGTGTTCTGAATTGCATCTTTAGGAGTATTATGTTTAATACAGAGGCTACACAGTGGACACAAGATGTGAAGAAAGAGATCCATAACACAGTCACGTTGTTCCAGGACAGACTGAGCTGCACAGCCCAGGCACACCAGATGGATGGGACTTTTGGTCACACAGGTTAAATTCAGATCACTGATCAGTCTCCTTACCTCAGCTCCTGCAGTCCTGTCGAGTTTAAGCAAGAGGTGGCACTTCAGGAGAGAGTTTCTTCTAAATTTCCAAAGCAAGGAACTTTTCAGCGTTCCTCCTCCGTGCCTTTCCTTTACATTGACACTAGCGTTTTTGCCAGGACTTTTAGTAACCAGAATGCCCCCGAGGAAATGAATAAAAAATGTCTCACCTGCAAATTATACAACCCTCTCCAACCTCCGCTGTGCCTGCTCCTTCTTCCACCCCCACCGATGCAAACTGGGAGCAATCCAAAGAAATTAGTGACATTACCCTCTGGTAGCCCAGTGACACTTATGTTCCAATCTTCAGAAAAGCGACTGCAAATCTGCAGGCACGTCTGCCTGGCGCTGCAAAAGTAATTTTAGAAAACTGGCTCCTGCACATTATGGGCGATACTTTGTGAGCCGCCTGTGTCAGCGACCCCGCCGCTGCATCCTCTGCCAGAGCTGCAGAGCACTTCATTCGTCTTCCCTTCCTGGCCATGGCACTCAGAGACTGAAATCTGATGTATTATTTAAACCCTGGGGTTTTTTTTCTCCCTCTCTCTCCGGTTTGGGGTGGCTGTGGTATATCCTCACGGTCGCAGCTCTGCTCCTCCGCTCTGGAAGTTCGGCACCGAGCACCCTCCAGGAGAGGTGATGGGGCTTTGCAGGTGGCAGGGCTGGGGCACAACTTTGCAGCTTCCAGGAAAAAAAAAGCAGTAATTTCCTCTCAGGGCTCCAGGCTGACCCTTCCCAAGCGCTCAGGGCTTGCAGGGAAGGGCCAGGCACTCCACGGTGTCGGCCTTCCAAAAAAAACAACTATTTACAACTCCAAAGTTTTCTCGTTCATCAAAGACAGGGCGGAGGGCCAGGCTGCTCAAGGAGTTAAATGTATTAAGCAATTTACAATTAATATAGAACTCATTCCAGAGATATCTACTAGAGAGTACAACAGGGCAATTAACCCACTAATACACTAGGCTATTACATCGCTATGTCTCTTATTTTAGCCCGAGGTGATTTGAAACGCATTGGATTAAAGGATATTACAGGAGATAGCATGAAAAATAGCTTAATGTAATGAGCCATCCCGTGATGTCTGCTATTAAAGATGATTTGCAGTTGAAAACTACAACATACAGTAGTTCAGCCATTTAGAAACATGAGTATATTTAACCCTTCTCTAGCCTGTGTGTCCCTTGGATGAATTGGTGAAGAGTTTCTCCCTCACCCCCCCCACACACTTCAAATGCCTTTATCTGAGGATTATCAAATGCACCTTATTAAAGTACAATAGTATCTTTGGGAGATTGGTGCCTGAGGTTGATAGAAAACCAGTAATCTGCTAATAACTTTTAAAAATAGATCCCCGAGAGAGTAAATAGGCTATTTGACTGGCGACACGTTCACCAAATGGGAACTTGTAACAGATTTCTATACTAGCCTCAGGCCTGTCATATCAGTTCCAAACGGTGACCCAGACAGAACTGGGAAACAAAAGCACCTCATCTTAAAATCTATAACTGTACAGCTTAGCACAGAAACAGCAGCACCCCGGGAGAGGAGGAAAAGCGGCTGGAAAAGTTCCTGCCAATGGAACAGACTTGCCACGGAGACCTCTCTGATAGCCCAGCCACCCTCACTGCTGGGTTTGCACTGCAGGCAGCTCCTCTTCTCCGGTTTGGCCTGACTTTGGTCAAGAAAGCAGCACCAAGAGTCTGGGCATTGAATAAAGGCACCCAGAAGATGTTTTGTTCCCAAAAACCCACCTGAGAAAACGCTTTCTCTAAGCACAGAGCTTTGGCCACGGGCATCGCCCATCCTGGGCATCAAGGGCGTGCCACTGCCCTGGGAGGTGGGTGAGAGCACAGGAAGGTGCTGGGGCCAAACTGTGCAGCTGTAAGTCAAGTTCCAGCCCCAAATCTCCTGCACAGATGGGTGAGGAGTGGCAGATGAGAAAAGTGAGAAAGAGCTTCACTGTGCTCCTGCAGAAAGTCACTGACCTCGAGGATGACCCAGCTGCCCAAGGCCTTCTTCAGGTGAATTTTAGAACTCTGAGGATGCAGATTCCCTCATATGTCTGGGCTCCTCTTCCAGCACTTGATTACCATCATTAACAGAGTGTTTTTCTTGCGTCCAATCTGAATTATATTCATTGTTGCCTCTTCCATTTTGTGTAAAACCAGATAGAAACACCTACAGAAGATGCCTCCACCCATTACAGCTATTGATCTCGAAAGAAAGGGGAGAAATCAAGTGTTCAGCAGGAGCCAAAGAACCCAAACCTCTCCCAGAGCCCGTTATCCCTTTGCCAAGCCACCCAAGCCAACAACCCCTGCCTGCCTGTGGCTGAGCCAAGGAAGAAAACCCCAAATCTGCCTGGGTTCAGGTACCCCACAGGCAGCAGGGAGAGGGAGCCTGTCCCTTGGTTTGCTCTGGTAACTTTTTATGCTGTTCTTCTAAAAATAACACAGGTTTTATTACTGATATCTATGAATATTTTAGCCCAGCTTGCTGCCTGCGAACTGACACCCTTCCAGCCTGGTTGTCTGCTGATTTCAGTTCTCAGGAAAAATCCCAATGCTGGGAAAACAGTTCCCACCTGACAGTGGGCATTTCTCTTTCTCTCATTTCTGAGCTTTCCTCTTCAGCTGAAAATGCAGCAAAATCATTGAATTCGTGCTGTCAGTCGTGATGGGTTTTGTCTACGAGACAGGTAAGACTCTGCACTCCCCAGGCACAGTCTCTCTTTTTAACAACCCCATTTACACAGAAATAGAGGTGAACTGGCACTTATTTTCCCACCAGAAAAAGGGAGAATTTTTTTCCCCATCTTTTCTGTGAAAAAGTTTCTTTTTTCAACAAATCACAAGGAAGAAAGAAAAAAAAACCACCAACAACATCCCATGCAGCCCATTAAAGACAACCCAGGGGGACCTCTAAGTAAAATATGATGAAAAGAAGATAATTTTCTGGGCAGCTTTGCATCTGGGTGAGGCACTGCAGAGCTGGGTTATCTCACCTGCCTCAACAGAGACAGTCCCACAGCCACTTCTCACCTTCCCTACCTGTCATCATCTCCTTCCCCCATGCCACTCTTCCTCTTGAGGCTGCCTTTCCCTGGCTGGAGAGCTCTGCTTTGCTCTCCATCCTCAAAGGAGCAACAGCCTGCTTTGGGCTGGGGTGTCCAGGATTTGGTTGCTGCTGATTGCGATGTCCTCTGGCCTTCTGAGAGAAGCGTTTTCTCCCTGAAACCCAAATAAAAGCACTTGGTCGTAAAATAGTTTTTGGAGGGATCAGATGAGGATTTTTCACATTTGCATAAAAATAGGAAAACAATCAGCAGTGCAAGACAGCCCAAACTGACTACACCTCTCGTGGAGAGCACTTTGGGAAGGTGCTTTTCACATGAGGGATAATTGCAGGGGGGTCAACAGGTATCATTATGGTTCCTTCTTTAAAAAAATATGTGAAGAATGAGGAAAAGAAGGAGAAAACAAAACAAGCAACAAGCCTACACAAACAAGAACACAAAAGAAAAATAAAAACAGAAGAGAAAAACAGAACAAAAAATATAAACACACAAAAAGTGCTTTCAGGCTGAGATTCTCCAGGAATTGAGATGAGACATTTCTGCACCAAAACAGAAAGAGAAGACGAAAAAAAAGTCCATTTCCCCAACTGACCTCCCTGTGCATCAAGGGTTTGAAGCAGAGGGTGGTGTTTTCCACAGACCTTCCTGCAGGGGCGGGCGGGAGGAGGTGGTGGGGACCTTCTTTCTAATCAAAGAACTTGTCACTGTCACTTTGGTGTTAGCAGATGCCACGAACAATACCCAGGCCCCCCGTGCCTCTGCAGTGCGTTATTAACAGGCGACATTCATTGCTCTCCACCCCTACTCCAACCAGCCTTCCTTTTTTGTTTTACTCCGGGCCGCCCGCATCCCAAGCGGCACGGGAACCTGTCATTTCTCGTTTCCATCCGTGGCAACGAGTGATTTGGGAGAAAGGGAGAGGATGGCCAGGGCTCTCTGACCTTTTCTCCTTCAATTTGGCTCCTCTGGCGGGCGAGGAGGAGGTGGCAATCACGCTAGGTGGAACCGACAAACTCATCCCCGCGTCACTCCCTCACGCCCGCAATCGCCGTGTCACTCGGCATCAGGGATTACGGCCCATGATGGCCCCAATCTGAGGGCAGATTTCCACCTCCCCGCTCCTGGCTGGGATCCTGGTGGGATTATTTAATGGCCAGCGCGTTTATGCGAATTGCATCAAAAAAAAAACACGGAGGTGTTGTCGGCTTTCCCCTTTCCAAGTGGGATCGGGGTGTCCCTGCACCTGAGGAACTCCTCAAGGGGGGTAAGAGCTTGTGGCTTCTGAGATCACTGTACCCTTCACATCACTTTGTAAATTAATCCGAGGATCTCTCAGGGGTGTGTTGTAGTGGTGGGGAAACTGAGGCGCAGATAGGCAATGGGGCTGTCCCAAAGCCATGGCACAGCTGAGAGGGGACTGAGCACCAGGTCCCTGCTCTGCTCCCTCCAGGGCTGCCTTGCAGCTCAGCAGATGGGGATGGACAGCAGAGGAAGGCAACTGGGCACCCAGGGGCAACCCCTGGCCTGTGCCACCAATAATCCCACAGAGAGAAGGAAAGCGGTATCAACAGCCCTCACAGAACTGTCCCCAGAACATCACTGTCACTGCATGGAGAGGGGGGCCCGGAGCATCACAACCAGCCCCAGGCATGGTGATCAACAGAGCAATTCATTAACACAAAGAATAGCAGGAAAAATGGACAGACAAGAGGATTCAGTGGCATCCCTTACCAGGTCGCTTCCTAGCCCAGCTTCCCAGCTCTGCTCAGCCATCAGGGGGGAGTCCTGGACACACCACTCAGATCCATTTCCCTGTGTTTGATCCTGAACACGAGTGCTGTTCACAGGAAGCCAGGGGAGGCAATGCCACAGCCCTGGCAAGCTGCACACCAGCAGTGCCACAGCTCAGCCCCAGAGCCACCACCACTGCACCCCCTCCAGTTCCCCACAAACCACCTGCTCTGCTCCTTGGACAGGGACTGACCATTCCCATTCCACCAGGCGGCTCATACCCTCGGCAAACACCCCTTGATTTGGGGTGGGAATGGTTTAGGGTGAATTAGAGACACCACATTCAAGGGGATTTTCCTAAACTGCTCTGAAAAGTCTCAAAGGATCAAACCCGACACAAAACCCGCTGGAGACAAGAACAAAGAACAGCCCTGGCATCAGTTTAGTCTCTGTAAGTAGTTCTAGGTGAGATATGGCATTGCAGGACCATAGATCCCTGGCTGGCATGATGCAAAACAGCTGATTTCTCCTAATGCTTGAATGGAAAAATGTAGGAAGGGAGCGGAGAGGAGCAAGGGAGAAGGTTTGTAGAGAGAGATCGTCCACGGGAAAACTCCCTTTTTGGAGGGTAGGAGGGATATTAGTTGCTAACAGCAAGAGCATAGATTTTTGCACTCCTATAAATCATTATTACTGGATGTCCCTGAGGGGATGAGAAGAATGAATCAGTTACACACACACACAATTCCAAACTTTCAGATGGAGAGAGAAAAAAGAGAAAGAAGAGGGAAAAAAAAAAATAAAGAGAGAGAGAGAGGAGACAAAAAGGGGGGAGATAAAAGAAAATAAAATATTAAAAGTGTGGAAAAAAAGAAAAGAGGAAAAAAAGAGAGTAAAGAGGAAGAAGAGGAAAATAAAAATAAGAGAGAAAGAAGAGGAAAAAAGTGAAAGAGAAAGAGATAAAGGCAGGAGAAAGGGAGGAAGAGAGAGAGAACAAAAGGCAAAGGAGAAGGAGGAAAAGAAAGGGAAGAATGAGAAGAAGGGAATGAATGAACTTTGGAAGCAATTTATAATTCCTTTCAGCTACATCATGAATTGAACATGCAAAAAAAAAAATAAAAAAAAAAATAAAAAAAAGAAGAAAAAAAAAAGGCAAAAAAGGAAAGGAGGAAGGGAAAATATTCCGCCTAGCATGCAGATTATCATTTGAAAAGACTCTGTTGCCATGTTTTTGTCCCTGGGTGATGAAAATGAAATTGTCTGATGTGTGCGCCGTGTTAGATTTACCTTTGCAGGGTTCACCCACAATCAGTAGAGAGGGGTCATGCCACAATATGTCATCTCACAGCTCCATCACACCAACTCCAATTTATACGAGGAGGTATTATGCATTTCAAAGGAACCCCCTGCGCGTGGCTCTTGTTACTGATCTATATCACAGCTCAGCTGAGGGAAGATTAGTTCTGCTGCAAGGGCAACCAGACTTATTTGTTTATGATTATATTCTCCTTAAAGACGCGCTATTCCTTTCTTTCTTTCTTTCTTTTTT
>NW_020955328.1:1841869-1882200 GCF_003031625.1 Empidonax traillii
TCCCCCCCCCTCCACCGGTGCCCCCGGGTCCCCGGGATGCCCTCGGACAGCCCGGCTGGCTCCGGCGCAGCATCGCTTATCGCCGCTCTCCGCCGCGCGATTGTTTTACCTCGGGCAAACACCACCCCAGCGAGTTAAAACTGATAATATTAGCCTTTCAACTCCTGCTCGCTGTTGCTTTAATCAACGTTTTCCCCGAAAGTCGACGGGTTTGTCCCTGATAAAGGCTCTGGAGGATTTAATGAGGCCGCCGAGCGCTGCAGAGCCCGGGGAGCCCCGCGCTGCTCACCCCGTCATCCCGAACGCGGCTTTGATTTTGGGGGGCTCCAGATGACTGTGGACACGAGTCAAACGAGCGCGAAAACAGACTGAGGGGTTTCCAAATTAAAAAGGCAAAGCTGTGGGGCGAAGGAGGTGACCTGTGCCTGTTCTTGCAGTGGAAGAGCCTTTGCAGGATTTGTGCCGAGCTCTCACACAGACACTTGTGCTTATCATCGCCGGGCCTGTTTCCGACTCTCCTGCCCATGATTAACGGATCCCTGGTTATAATAAATAGGCCCATTCCCATCTAGGAAATAAATGGGTCCAACGGGGACCCGGGGAGCGCAGACACCGACGCGCTGCTCTCTGGCCCCATCTCTCGGCATTTCCAGCCCCTCGGCAGAGCGGAGCTTCCCTGGGAGCAGGGCAGCAAGGGTTGCTCTCACTCCTCCGGCTTTCCTCACCGCTCTGTTGAAGGATTTTGCCAAAGTCTGCCAAATCGCCACAGGATGGGAAGCATCGAAGCTGCCGTCGCCTTCCCCTCCATTAGCCACAACAATTAGAAGTGCAGGCTGGAAGCGATGCACATCTCCACTGCCATCGGCACGAGGGGACAAGAGATGAACGGATAAATGTACATAGAGGAAAAGGAGTGTGTTAATTAAGGGTGGAACCGGCTCGTATCTCACTGGAAACATATCCTACATTTTTATGGCGTTTCCCCTCACCCTGGGTTTGAGCACTTGGAGGGATGGTGGGACAGCAGGATGGCTGCAGTACCCGCAGGGGTCCCACCCCAAAGAGCTGCCAGTCCTGCAGCATGTCCCTCTCAACCTGGGGGCCTGATCCTGCTCATCCATGCAGAGGGAAAACATTGGCATCACCAAACCCCTGTGCATCGTACGAGTGGCCACTGTGGGAAGGAGCTCCCAGCTGCTCACACTCAGTGCTAAATATCTTCTGCTGAAGAGCAAAATCTTTACAGAGTTTACAGAAACTCACTGAGTTCCTTCCTGCACCAGACCTTCACCAGAGAAGAACCTGAGTTGCTAAGGGCCAGTCACAGTCCCTGAAACCCAGATTTGTCCAAGAGCTGTTTATCCAACTTGACCAAACCCTCTGTGCTGGCCATGGCATCACCTCCCACCACCCTGGGTGAGGCAGCGAGGTGCCCAGCCCTGGTTTTTCCAGGAGCTCCTCCTGGGAAAGGAGCCAGCCTTCCCTCTCCCTGCCATTTCCTCCCTTGTTCTTCGTGAAAACCACACTCATTTCACTACTTTGAAAGCTCATAATATGATGGGTGAAAACAATTAAATGAAATAGACTGGTAATACCCATGGGAAAACATTTTTAGATATGATATTACAATCTTGTTTCAAAATTGGATTTTGCCAAGAGGAAATACAGTTTATTATAAAACACATTTTCTTTTAATTTAATTATATAATCTTTGGCTTCAGAGAAGGGATGCTTAAATCAGACCCATTTAATTTTCAAGTGTATTCACCCATCACCCAGGGCAAATTGGTTTAAATTAGTAGGTGACTATATAAGTTCTAGATATGTGTCAGACAAAAATTTATCTGTGAACTCTGTATAAAAGACCATCTACACCAGCAGCACAGCGGCAGAAATTACCAGAGATGAACAGACAAGTACCTGAAGAGCAGAATTTGCTCTGATTTCAATGACAACCCCCCAGAAAACTCGAACCAGGATTATTTTTTATCTTTGTTAATGTTTTGCCAGATCAGTTCATCACCCTGCACGTCTGCACTATGCCAATAAAACCTGATGACCTGCAGTTAGTTTCTACCAGGTGCATTAAATTCCCATAACAGGAGCAGATCTTGCTAAGTCTACCATAGCCTCTTCCTTCGCAGAGATTGCATTTCCAGCCTAATGACAGGAGCGGTTTGTTCAGACGCCGCCGCTGAACTCTCCCTCTGATCTGTCACGGTGACCCGGCACTCCCTGCGCTCTCCCAGCAGCTCAGCGTGGCCAACACTCAGTCAAACCACACAGGTCTCTCCCCACCCCACTCATTTCCCCCGTGGCTGGGTTTTCCTGAGCTGAGCCCACTCGGGGTTCGTTTGGAAGTGGTTGAAGGGAATCCCTCCATCCCCAGCGGTGCAGAGTGCGCGGCCTGTGGGGTTCGGGATAAGACAAGGAGAGGAAATTCCTCAATTCCTCAGCTCCTCAGCCGAGGGAAAATGCTGCAGTGCAGGCAGGGCTGACTCGGCGGGAACACCACAGTGGGAATAAATAAAAACGCGTGGGACGTGGAAGGTGCTGGCTGGGGGAGGATGAGCTGCCCCTCGCTGCCACCACCAGCCCTCAGCTCCAGCACCCAAACCAGCTCACCCCCAGCATCCCTGTGTCCCAGAGGTGCTCCCAGCTGTGGGTCACCCTTTGGAAACCTCCTTCTTCAGGCTCATCCCCCATCAGCAGTCCTGTATTCACATCTAGTCTTGTACCCTCCTGCTGATGGCACCAGAAATGGGCACAGTGACCCTCACCTTAAATAAACCACGAAAAGCAGAGTTTCTGCCCTTGCACCCGGGCCAGGAACCCAACCAGCATCAGAGGACAGAAAACAAAAGCAGCACCAAAACTCAACTTGGGCATTACAACTCCTGCAAGGCTGCTCTGGTCTTAACAAACAACAACAATCTACATCCAATTCTCATGCCAGGCAGCGAGCACAGGGGGGGGGTTGGAAGTCATATGAGGAGCTGCTGAAGCACTGGAACAGGCTGCCCAGGGCAGGGGTGGAGTCACCATCCCTGGAGGGATTTAAAAAGCTGTGTAGATGTGGCACGTGGGGACATGGGCTTGGCAGTGCAGGTGGAACGGTTGGACTCGATGGTCCTAAAGATCTTTTCCCATCTGAATGATTCTGTGATTTTATATATCTAGGCTTAGTGGTGGACGTGGTGATGGTGGCTGGGTTGACAGTCAGACTTGATGATCCTAAAGATCTCATCCAAACGAAACAATTCTGTGATTCTACAGGTAATTTGGGAATAAATATACAGGATCATTTCAACAGGTGTTGGACATCCACCTCCTCCTGGCTCTTTGTTGCTCTCCCCCTTGGCTACTCAGTTTAGGGAGGTACCCAGTCCATCCCTCAAGACCCCAAAGAACCCAACCCTGCCAGCCCTCGAAATGCAGATGCACTCCAAGTGTTATGAAAACATATGATCTCAGCCATGTCTGGCAAATAAACATTACAAGGGGCTCTTTCAAATCTTTGTAGTAGCAAATCTCAGCACTTAACTAGTAATGCAATAAGTCCTATCAAGAGCACGCTGAAAGGTGGAATAAATTTCCCAGAGAACAATGTGGGTGATGTATGCATATGACCAACACACAATAAAACTGTAGAATGGGAGGAAAAAAATGCATACAGTCAATACAATAAAATCAGCACAAACACAGGCTGTGTAAGCAAATAAATCTAACAATCCAAATATTTTACAACACGCTCACATGCAGAACATTTCCCCCCTCACACCCTCAGAAATCTTAGGGTAAAAAAAAAAAAATAAATAAAAATTAGACTGTTTTGCATCTGAGTGTATTGTAAAGGCACCAGCGGCTGTCTGCACAAATTACCATTCATCTAGGCGTTGTTGTGGAAATTTTCAAGGGATTTGCAGTAATTATATGACAAAATGCTTGCAAATCTCACTCATTGCTGAATAGAAACACACGGGTCAAAGATTGAACACTCTCAGCTTGGTAATTTGTAAATGTCAATCAGACGGGGGCCACGGGAGGCACACAGGCGTAAGCACTGAAAGGCACAGCGATGCCGTAGCAACCAGAAAAAGCCTTTTCAATACACATTATAAAAGGCACGGGATAGTTTTACTTCCCAGCTCTCTCTTTTTTTTTTTTTTTCCCCCCCCTCCTTTTTTTTTTTTTTTTTTTTTTTTTTAAACAAACTGATCACCTTGCGCCCAGAGGAGGAGGAAAATCGGGGAGAGGAGAAATGGGGGGGGAAGAGGCAGGAGGAGGGAAGTAAAGAAAGGAAGGAAAAACAGTTTAAATAAAACTGGTGAGATTAAATTAACTGATACATACATTGGCGGAGGTAGATCGTTTGCTCTGTAATAAATATGGACTCCTATCTTCCCTTCGCCGAGACAGCGAGGAAAGCAAAATAAAATTAAAAGATATAACAATAAAAATTATAAATGCACTGCGGTCCCATGGACCAACAGCCTGTAATGAAGGCGGCTGCGAGGTGGGGAGAGCCTTATCTCTGGGCATCAGAAAGAGGGAGAGGGAGGCAAGGTGAGGGGGTCCCACGTCCCCCTGGGGACACAGACCTTCTCCAAGAAGTCAACTCCACCTTTCCCCATTCTCCAGAGAGCGGGATTCGGGATTAAAATGGTTTCCAACTGTACTAAAGGAATTACCCTGGCATCTCCCACTCCCCGAGGAAATGCACTGGAGGAAGCATCTCCTCCACCAGCTCCCTATTCCAGTCACAATCACAGCCCCAGCTCCTGGGCACCAGGAATTCGTGGCGCTTGCCCTCCAGGGCCTGCAGCTTTTCTGCACCTTGCCCTCTATTTCTGTACTAAGCAAAATGCCATTTTTGTCTAAAAACAGGGATGTTTGGGGGTTCCTGAGGCTGGCTACCTTTGGCTCTGTTTACTGTGGCCTTCCTGGTTTGGTAGATGCCAAGTGCTCTGTTGAAACCTTTGGTGGACGCCAAGGCTAATGCAGAAATTGGAGAAACTTTATGGAATTTTATCAGTACCCAAGCCGCCAAAATTCTGCCATCACCACCCACTCCATCCTTTCCCTCAGCCCCAGCCTCACCTCACGTGGCATGAACTCAGCCTGGAGAAGGCTCCTCCTGCACTTTGCAGGGGGTTATCGCAGAGCCACAGAGTGGTTTGGGGTGGAGGGGACCTCACACCTCCTCTCCTTCCACCCCAGGGACATCTCCCACCATCCCAGGTTGCTCAGAGCTCCATCCAGCCTGGGTTCCTCACTGCCCCATGGCACAGGGAGCGCACTACCTGCTCCACCCTCGGCAGGATTTAATGAATCCGAGGAAAATTATGAAGTGCCATAAAGCCACAAGCATCATAAAAGGTATAATAAAATTGAGAAAAGCTATTAAGTTATAAATACAACCAATACATGCAACATCACTCAGATGGCAGAAGCCAGCTATAAAATAAAGTCATTTTAGACCATCATTCCCCAAGTTACCAAGTCTCTTAACTCACAAGTCACACGTCCCTTTATGGTACCCAATCCTATTGTCCCTATCAAGGGCTTTACAACATATACCTTCCTGGACCAGTTAAAAATACATGTGCCCTTATAGATAATCCAGGACAAAAGACTTTGGTCCCCCTTCCAGCCTCTCAGTAAGTAGCTGTGCAGATCCCCTGGTCTCTCTTTTTTAACCAACTCCCCAAACCCCTGGCAAGGGCAGAAAACACCTCTGGAGTTGCTGCAGGATAGTGCAGAAAGAGGGTTTGGGGAGCAGGGAAAAAAAAAAAGAGGGACTCCAGACACTCCTGCAGCCAAGAGCCCAAAAAAAACTGGTGGGTTTACAAAAAGCAGAGATGCTGCCTGGATTTTGAGTCCTGGTGCTGCAGCATCAGGCTCCAAAACACCTCTAGTTAAACCAAAGCCATTCTAAACATACCTAATGCCCACTGAAAAACAGATTATTCTCCAGTGAGTTCCTGGGTTAGAGGTGTGTCCATTCCTTAAACATATATATATATAAATACACAAATAAATAAAAATATCAATGTATTCACCCAGGATTTACAGTGCAGGTGTATTTCATTTTCCTCCCTCAAATTTAAAGACCAGCCTTTCCTTACCAACCTCTCAGTCACCATGGAACGATTCCCTCTCTTTATTTCCTCTCAGGGTCCTGTCTGTTATGAATATTCATTGAAATAATTAAACACCCTGTTCACAGCTCGTTGTGTTTACTGTTAGTCCAATAAAAAGCAAACAGGTTAATGATGATCTTTAATATGGGAATTTAATATTATTTCACCTGCATATCAGCTAAAAGTTTAGCTTCCCCTTTAAGCCTCATCAATTTATGGAAAATAAGTAAATACTATAAAAACACACTGCAGACTGTAAGTCAGAGGTACAAGCCCCTGTGTATTTGTCTTCTGTGCCTTTTTTTTTTTGGGCTGAATTTCTCATTTTGGTTCAGCTACAGTATGAGAGAAAAACTGAGGTGAGATTTTTTTTTTTTTACCCCCCTAAGAATTATACGCAGGACAGGGAATTTAGAGCAGCTGGTTGGTGGAACAGGAGCCCAGACTCGGACTGAGAGTGAAAAAAAAACCCTTCAGGATCCAGCAGTCATTAGGAAAACATACTTATCAAAATCCTGGCGAGGAAGCCTCTTGAGGAGAATTGTCATTCATGTCTCTGCTTTGCTGGGGGAGGCAGAGGCTGGGGCAGCATCCCGGGCTGCCCTGGGAGGTGCCACCCAGCCCAGGCTGCTGCTTGCTAATTAACCTGCTCGTCAGACCCAGGAGCTCCCCATTAGCTGCTCCGAAACAGGTGTCAGAGGCACACAGAAAGGAGCAGCACAAACCAGGAGAGTTTATGAGGGTAACTTACATTAATTTTATCCTTTATAGGCAATAAACCTTTGCTGGTTCATTACTGGCCACTGTTAAGTTTTAAAGGAGTATTTTTAAACACGGAGGGGAGGTGCTGCTTGGCTTGGCTGCTGATGGCACAGAAGGGCCAGCACTGACCCCAGAGGTCCTGTCACTGCTGGTGGGGGCACAGGTTGGGGTCCCCCTGCTGAATTTTGGTTCCTCACAGCTTCCTGCAGGCTCAGAATTAGCATCCCTGAAGTTTTGGTCTCTATTTTTGGGAAGGGTGCACTGACCTGCCGTCAGGTGATAAAGAAATTAGGGAGCAAAATATCCAGCTGCAAGGAAAAAATGGTCCTGAAGGTGCCAAACTAGGAAATTAAAAGGAGCAAGGGGAGAAATCTGCCCCCCAGCACTGCCCCAGCTCCAGCTTCCCAAGCACCAGCTTGGCTGGAGCCTTTCCCTGCGTCCTGAACATCCGAGAAATATTATTCTCAGAATCACCTGAAGTTTTATTTAATGCAATAAAAGCTCATTTTCGATGTGAATTAGCCCTGAAATAGATGACTATTAGGAAATGCCAGATGATGCATAGCTCAGCCCTCTGAACTAATCAGCTCCCGAATACCTGCGGTGCCACACAGGGGAGGGGGCTTGGGGGGTGTTTGATACCTTTCTATTGGAGCTTACAGGACAAATAGCTTAAAAAACATCTAATTTAGCACTAAAATTAACAGGGGTCTCAGTATTTACACCAGCTAAGCAGCCTTTCCTCTAGTATTTCCTTCAGTATTTTCACAGCTGGAGCCTGAGCCAAGTTCTTCCCTTTTCCAAACCACTCAAAGGGAATGAGAAGCTAAAACTGAACCATCAAAAATCCCCCATCCCAGAAAAAACAAAACCACACAGCAAGAGAAAAAGCAGAGGTGTTGCCTCTCTTACAGGGTTCTACAGGGCATTTTCTATTAATAGGATTTTAATAAAGTGAAGGAATTCAGGGCAAGGAGAGCAGCTGGAGCTGGGGTCTCAGAGGTACCCCTCCAGTAAAATGCCTTTTTCTGCAAGAAAAGAAGAGCAAAAAAGAGAAAGGGAAGCCAGCAAAGCAAAATTGGGGGAGAAAAAACCCCCCTCCTGCAAAAATAACAACAAACCTGTCATTCCCTTCAGAAGGCTCCAGGCAATAAAATGCAGGAGAGAACAGGCATTTCAGGCATTTATAACCTCCAGCCACCCTTACATGCAACCTGGCTGGGGGAAGGAGGTTCCCAAGGAAAAGATCCACCAGATTGGTGACTGGGAGCACCTGAGAACTTCCTGTTCCTCTGAGCAAATATATATATATATATATAGTTTCAAGAAGCATAACAATCACTCCAGGTGGGCTTCCTGTTCTATCCCTGCAGACTGTGGTGTTCCCCATGGTATCAGCACAACACATGTCACATATGTAGGATTTGGGTTCCCAATCCCAACACAGTGCCTGGAGTCTGTCCCCAGCCTGTGGGGACACCCAGCCCGCCCTTTGTCACCAGAGGACAGGGCTGATGTCTCCATCCCATGGTCCTGCCCAAAGGGTGCCACTGGCAGCGAGCACCGGGGTCCTGTTTAGCCACATTCAAGTACCCAAAGGGGAAAATTGATGTTGCAGGTCGTTTTTATCCCACCCACCTCCTCTCAGGAGCTGCTCTGGGCAGAGGGAGGGACAGCAGCAGCGTCTGTCCCCCATCCCCAGAACAGCTCCTCCATAACTGATGGGAATGACCAAAAAAGGGGGCTTTCCCCCATTTTCTCAGCACTCTGATGCACCCCAGGGTGCTCCTCAGGACCATCCCGTTCCATCCGTGTCTCCCACACGATTGTGGCGTCTCCAGTGGCCATGGAGGAGATGGGCAGAGCTGGAACGTGGTGGGAGCCTCCAAACCTGCTGGGGTCCAGCCTGGCAGCTCTCACCCAGCATCCCACAGCTGCTGACATCCCTCTCCAAGGGCTGAGCCCTCACCCACTAATCACACACCAACCCCAGCCCCCTCAGAGCAGCAAAAAGCCAAGTGGGTTTCATGCTGAGCTCCCCATTGAAATCCTGCTGCTGCTGGACCTTGACACTTGGGGTTTTCCCTCCTGCTTCCCAGCGTTTTGTCCCTCCAGGAGATGTCAGGGCCCCAGGGCTCACCCTGTGGGTGCCCACCTGCCCCCGTGCCTAATATCAGAGCTCCATCTAGCGCTGCACAGCCCCTCCCGCCACCCAGGCCAGGGGGGAAGGAGGAGGGGGAAAAAAGGGAAAAAAAAAAAATTAAAACATATTAAAGGTGTTAATAAGCGACTTATTTAAACGGAGTATCACATATTGAACATTAATCACCTTGCAGTAAAAGTGTAATTAAGGAGTCACTCTGCCTTCTGGGGAAGGCTCGCTTGGAAGCCGAGAGAAAATGGTCTCTTTATTAACACAAATTATTTTATTTGGCTAAAGGTAATAATTCTAAGTGAGGTCAACGGGCCTCGTGCACACGCGAGAGGCGCCGGGTCCCGGCCAGCGTTTCCATGGCGACTGAGCCAAGTTCATCCTGCACGGTAATGGCTTTGCTCTCCCACCACCGGCTCGGGATTGTTTCTTGGGAGAAAAAAAAAACAACAAAAACCAGCCTTCGATCTGTCAGTGGCATCTCCTCGCTGCATCCCCCCCGGGGGGCCACATGGGAGGAACCTCCCCGGGGTGCTGGGCCACGTTTGAAGGGTGGTGGCACCGTCCCCACGCAGCCACTGGGCGCTGGGGCTCATGGCACGGCACCCACCGAGGGTTCTCCACGTGGGAATGGCGCTCAGGGAGCAGGAGCAGCACATGAGATCGGCTTTCCATGTTTTCCAGCACAGCTGCAGCCTGGGATGGGTGTAGGATAACTGTAGGGTGGGTGTAGGACAGCTGTAGGGTGTCCGTCCCATCCCAACAAAGCCAAGCCATGGGAATTTTCCCCCTACAGCTTCCCATGGGCAAGCCAAGGCTTTACAGGGGAATGGCAGCAAACTACAAACCCACAAGGAAAGCTGTTTTCTGTCCAGAAGCATCTTTTCCTCCCCATTTTAGCCCTAGTGACCACGTTCAGCACCCTCATGGGCACCAAGTCCCAGCAGTCACTCACCCACGAGCACCTCCAGGCTCCTACAGTGCCAGGAGTCCAGCACGAGCAGGGAAGCAGCAGCACATTTAAAAATAACATCTCAGTTTACAAAAGCAAGGTTAACAAACACACCAGTAAAAATCAGAGAAGGTTTGGGCTGTAAAAGTCCGTTTTCCCAAGCACATTCCCGTGCTCGGGGAACTCATGTGTTATTCTGTCTCCCGCAGATTATTGTCTGAGGGCGGCGATGATTTATCTGTCTCCCATGTCATGTCATCCGTTTACGTACAGTATTATATGTAGAGTGTGGCATTAACATTTTACTATTATTCTTACCTTTCAATGCAAAAAGATAAGAGTGTAAATCTGGGAGACAAGGGATGTGTCAACACAGCGCCGAGCCGGCACTCCGGGCACGCGGGGCTGGGCGCGGATGCTCATCCTCATCCTCCTCCTCCTCCTCTCTCCCTGCTCCAAGGCTGTGCCCAGCCCAGCGACCACGGTGGGGACCCTTCCAGCACCAAAACGTGTCCTCATGGCCCTCCCCAATAAATCCAACCCCCCTAAGACCTCCATCCCTCGCACTCCAATACCCCTGTGGCACCAGCCACCTCCCTGCCACGCCAGAGGGAACAACAAACAGCCTGTTCCCAACTCCCGGCCCGGCCCGCTTAACTTATTAACACCTAGTCAAGATTAATCAAGCGGGGAAAGCTAAAGCAGGGCCCTAATTAGTTGCTGATGATAACTATATTTGTCATCCTCTCCCAATTAGTCTACTGTACGTTTTGGAGTTTAATTGCACCTTGTTCTTCATTTAAATGTCATCACGCGCATACATTCTCCTCCTTCTTTGGTAAATTTGAGAAATATTTGACATTAAATATAGATTATCTTTAGATTTTTCGTAATTAACACAACTGAACTGTCTTTGGCCTAAATACATCTCCTTATGCAATAAATCTGGCCGCTCTCTTGGAAGTGGGTGTTTCCCGAGGTGCCAGGGATGTGGGATGCATTCCCTGGCACCGGGAACACTGGAGTGATGAGTAGGTGGTCGGGATGTGGCCTCAGGATCCCCCACGGAAGGAAGGGATGGAGCAATCTTTGGGGTTTTCTCTCTTTGGGAGTTTTTTTCCTTCATTTTCAGAGCTGATAACATTTTTAGGAGTCTGATTTGCAAGCGATGGGTCAGATTGTATCCAGGGAAGTGATGAAGATGAGGAAACTGTCCCACCTCCCTCTATCCCACTGCCAGACCTGCCCAGGGCATCCCTCCTGTCCCTTGTCACCGTTAGGACGAGGAGTCTGTGACTCTACGCTGGTCACACCCAGACCCCATGGATCCAGATTAGCAGATATTCAATATATTGATGCATAAGAGAAAGCTCCAGGGAGTGACCTGTGCCTCCACAGCCCAGTGCCTTTAACCCTTCAGCTGCTGCCCAGCAGAGCTGATCACTGCCAGAGGCTGGGACCAGCACAAGAACCCCAGTGCCCACCCCGTTCCCCCGTGCCCACCAGGGCACTGGATACAGCCCACGGGCACCCACTGCCGCCTCCTGAGCATCCAGCGAGCTGGAGGAGGTGCTGGTGGCCAAGAGTGCTGCCCGCAGCGATGCTGACCCTGAAAACAACCATCAGGCTTACAGAGGAGAAGAGGAGGGGAGGGAAAAAGCAGTGAAGGAAGATGTACGGTCCTACCTGTCCCTTAGGAAGAGGCTCAGCTCACGGATCATCCCTACCAGGTATTAATAGCAAAAAAAAAAAACACCCCAGGTTACGATCTCCTAAAGCACTCCAGGGCTCGGCGTGTCCAGCGCAGGGACTGCAGCCATCGCTTCCCGGGAGGAGGCTGCTGCTGTCTGAGCGGACAGGGGAGGGAGAGAAGGAAAAGTGGGGGAAAAAAAAAAAAAATTAAAAAAAAATTTTAAAAATCAAGGAGTAGTCAAAAAGTGTATTAGAGGCAAATTTGGAAAGAAATCAATGGCCCGTAATTGGATTTGATTTTTCTCCCTGTTTCGCTGGCTGGGGGTTACGTGTGCAGTCCCTCCCGGAGCGCGGGATTAACGCGGAGGAACAGGTGGCCGGTGGCCACCAAAGCATGACAGCTCCATCACGGCTGTCAGGGGGACAGCAGGACAAACACGGGAATAAATAAAGGGGAGAGCACGCAGGGAGGAGATGGGCATTTGCTTATTTACTATTTTTGCTGCTGCTCCCCCTGCCAGTGTACAGACCGTCCTGTCAGCAGGGAAAGGGCTGTGCAGGGCATGGGATTGTCCCCAAGGCCTGTCCCCCTTCCCCTGGGCTAAGGCACTCCCAGTGCTGTGGAGGACCTGGACGAGTCCTGCTCGGTTCAGAGTGTCACACACAACGATAGTGATGCCCCTAAACCTTCCCCACCCTGCTCCGGACATCGGCACACGCCTGACGTGGCTGTGTGGTCACTGGGGAAAAGAGAAGAGAGGCCACTTACCCCACATCTCCAGACAGCCTTTAGAACCACAGGCTTTAGTTCTCCTCCCCTAAATGGGAGTGATCCGTGTGGTGCTTGGAAAGCAAAGCCAAACCCCTGCCCGCCATGGCACGGGATGCACACAGGGATGCCGGTGCTCATCGTTATTCCTTAGGTAAATAAAGGCAAACGCGAGGCAGGATCTGACAAACCAGAACTGACGGTGAACCTCAGCCCTCCCCACACCCAACAGCACCGAGAAAAAGCTGATTTTTCCTTTTCATTCAACATGCTTCCTCGGGAACCTTTCCACAGCTGGAGAGTCCTACCCTACATGGCAGCCTTTTCCAGAGAAAGCCTGGGGAACAGGCACAGTCTGTAGGGAAAGAGGATGTATAGCCCATGGGAGCATTCATGCAGCCACACGTACACACACACACAGGCTTGGATGTATCATGCATGTATGTGTCAATACACACACATATATATTTAGGTATATATGGATATATCCCTCCCTTCCCCGTTTTCAGTGTTGATTTTCCGACCGTCGCTGCTCACCCTCCGAAGTTGTGAGCTATCCCTTTTTTTTTTTTACCCTTTAACCTTGAAAATTAACCTAAAACACGGGGTGCTGTGCACATGACTTACTCAAATAAATTGCATCCTTAATTATGAACACCCTCGGCTCCGCTGTGCTCCGGGCCATGCTGCCCCGGCGGACACCCCCCCTCCTGACGAGTGGTTATTGAACAGGCGAACAACAATCAACACTAATTAAATACTCAGCTGTTGAGAGGAGACAATGTTTATCAAAAAATGCAAGAGGAGGGGAGCGCATCTTCTGTTTTCTATAATTAGTTAGTGATATTCCCCAGGCGGTCTTGGAAATCGAACTCGGGTTTGTTCACATCTGTTTGGCACAGGCAGACAAAGGCCACCGTGGCCCTGGTCCCCCTGTGTGTGTGTCCCCCCCCCCAGCACGTGCCACTGCAGCATCACTGGCCAGCAGAGGAAGGTCCCCCACCCTCCTCATCCCCTCACCACTGGGGATTAGGACATCCAGAGGGGAAGGAGCCACCAGAGCGGCTGTTGGCTGCAGGGATCCCTCCTGGGCAATCCCAGGGATATGAGCTGGGAGGTGTCCCAGCTGCTGGGGGTGCTCAGAGAGAGGGGAAAGGGGAGGGAGAGTGCACAAGGTGCCTGCAGCTTCCCTTGCACCCCGTTAAAACCAAACCCCTCATCAGCAGGGATGTCATTTTGAACACATATTTATACCTTTTTAATGCTTTGCTGTAATTCTTCAGCCAGGGATGGGGCAGGACAAGGCTGATCATTTCCCTCTGTCTCACACTGTTACCGGCTTAAGGATCTACTCAGCAGCAGAGGACAAGAGTTAAAGTTTCCCTGAAGGAGGGGAAATAAGGAGATTAGTGATCACTGGAGTCTGGGACAGCTCCAGATAAGGAAAGGCTGGTTTCAGAGTTTGTTCATGAATGAAGAACAACAGGAAGAAAAACCCCCTCTCTGTCATACTCTACACTCCAATATTCACCCAAGCATTGCTGAACACTCCCTGTCCCACAGATCCACATGGACTCACACAATATCCTGAGTTAGAAGAGACTCACAAGGATCATCCAGTCCAACCCCTGGCCCTGCACAGACACCCCAACCATCCCACCCTGTCCCTCACAGCACTGTCCAAACCCTCCTGGAGCTCTGGCAGCCTTGGGGCTGTGCCCACTGCCCTGGGGAGCCTGTTCAGTGCCAACCACCTTCTGGGGGAAGAACCTTCTCCTGAGATCCAACCTGACCCTGCCCTGACAAAGGCCACACACAGATATCCTGCCTTCCTACCTGCTGCTGATAGTCCAGAGGAGCCCTGTAGTGACACTGGGTTTGCTAGAACTCCATCCTCAGGCAGTGCCCCGAGGTTACCCCGCTGGCTGCTCTGGCAGTAATGCCACGAGCCCTTTGCAAAAACTGCTGGACCCACACATCACACCCCTGCTGTCACCACAGGCACCCCCTGAGCACAGAGCCTGCACCCACACGGACACCAGTGCCCTTGCAAAGCCCGTTCCAGCCCATTAACAGCTCACCCTTCCCAAACGCCGCGCACAACTCGACACCAACACGTGCTCCCCGCACGCCGCCGTCCCCAGCCCGACCCCGTGCCGGGAGGGTGCTGGGGCGATGCTCTGCCGTTGGTCCAGCAGGAGCAGAGCCCTGGGGACGCCCCTGCCCTGGCCCCCTCCCATTCCCTGCCAGCAGCCGTTGCTTCCCAGCCCGGGCCCCGCTCGATCCGTCAATAGCGGGCGCAGGGGCCGGGGAGGGCACGAACGGCCCCGATCGATCCATCGGCAGCCCTGTGGGTGCTGCACTTGTTGAGCGAGGCCGCGGTGGAAAGAGAAAGAAACCACGTTTAGTACAATCCTCCTCCATCTGAAGCCAAGCCCAGAGGCGCAGGAGCGAGCAGGAGGGCAGCAGCATCTCTCACTTGCTGAATAACGGCAGCAAAAGCCAGCACTGGGAGCTGGGAAGAGTGTCCCTGTCACTGCTAATGGCACACGAGCTTTGGTAGCAAAACGCGCTGGAAAAAACAGATTAAAGCTCAGCAGGGCTCAGTGGCACCGCTGGGCTCCCAGCCCCACACCCTGGGGGACAAGGGCTTCACCACACTCGCCCTGGTCATCAAGAGCAAAAGCTGGGGGTCAACTCGTGGCTTCCCTGGGCAAGTTTGGATGTTGCAATCAACAGCAAATTCTACTTTCCTGGTACTTTTCATCCCAGGGATCTCAAACCACTTTTACTGAGATCAAGGATTAATCCATGCTGCCTCCCTAGGGCACGGAGAAGGACCAGAACCTTCCATTCACAGATGAGGCACCGCTGTGGGTGACACCAGGACAAGCCAGGACACTCTAGCAGGGCAGAACCTGCTGCTGCTGTGGATGTTCTTTCCAACTCGCTCACTCATGGCCTCAGAGCTCCAGGTTTATATAACCAGACTCAGAAATCTCTGCATTGCCCTTACACTCTGATCAAACCTAAATACCTACAATACTTCTGGTAGTAAACAACCTCCAAGACTCATTTCTTAGAGCAGCAGCAGATGGTCAAGAGCATTTCCTGAAATTGAATATTATAATGAATTTAGGATCGAAAAAATTTACATAATAATCTGTTTGAGATTCTGATAGCGAAGAAACCTACGCAGAAACTGCTTCTTTTCAGCTATTTGAATTATAGATCTCCAAGAATTTTAATTAGAAACAAACTTTTTGCTCTTCCAGGTCCATGGAAGAAATTGAAAAATCCACCACCCAGCAAGGCTCAAGGCCACCCCTCAGGCTCAGTTCAAATTTACCTCTCACGACCCAGTGGCTGGAGGGGGATGCTCAGGAGCTCAGCTGGGGTTGTGCCTGTTGTGCCAGAGCTGAGTTGAGTTTGGCTGATCCTGCGGAGCCCCCATCAAACTTCACAACCAGCAGGATCCCTCACCAGCTCAGCTCGGGCTGGGGAGCTGTGGAGCTGCCCAGAGGAGTCAGGAGCTCTTGGACTGGGGTGGCCCTTGAGCACTTTGCCACAGGGGTCCCAGCTCTGCATCCACAGCCAGGGAGGGGAGGGGTGGGACAAGACCATGCCTCCCAGGGAATCAGCCATGCCCAGATCCCAGTGAAGGAAGCAAGATTCTCCAGATCAGGCCACCGCCCCGGGCACAAACATCCCTGGGAGCCGGATCCCCCTCGAGCCTCCCACTCATTGCCCACCCTGCTCGGGGCACCTGCAGTGGCACAGACACAGGGGGAGGCTGTGAAGCCCCTTTTGGGGTCATCTCCTCCTCATCCTCATCAGCCCCGTGCCACAGGCACCCCTGGGATGGGGCTGTGCTGAACGTGCCGTCTCCTCCATCCTCCCCCACCTGCTGGACCACAGGAACATTTCCCTCCCCACCCTCGTGCTGGGAGATGCAGAGGGCCTTCCCTTTCAGAAAAGCAAATATTTAGTCTAGATAAAAAACCCCGAGAGCGTTTTCCCCAGGTAATACTGGTAACTAAAATAATCACATTCACTTTGCTGGTTTAATTTTATATTTCCATTTCTACCTTATCTTTTTTCTGCAAGCATCATTAAACCACACCATAACAAAAATACATGAAGTGTTATTCTTTCCAGAGAAGCCATAAACCACCTCAAAGCTTTTCAAGTTTATTCTTATCTCGTACATCTTCCTCTGGTTCGGGTTTTTTTTTTTTTTTTTCCCTTCATGCATTTCAGAAAGGTAGTTTTCCCTAATGTTAAGAATAGTTGCATTGAAAATGAGATGCTGCCTCTGAAAAGCCCCTCTGGAGGATTAAATAAGTAAAATATAGCCAGAAAATAAACTGGAACCTCATTAAAATAATTTTGCAAGGAGAAATCCTACTTTACAATAGGTTTTCAATATCACTTAGAAAATTCTCAGTCATATATATATGTTCTTAATTCAGGACCTTCCATTAAAAAAGACATTACAGAGGGAAGTGAAGGGCCATTTAGTACCCTTGTTTATATAAAAATGCATATTAGGCACAGATGCAATCTCCAGCAGAAGACTTGGGATACAGCTGGAATAAGCTGTGCTTTGCTGGAAGGTGCTAATGAGGGCTGGCAAAGATGCCAGGGAATGCCAACCACTCTTGCAAACCTTTCATTTCTGTGCAAACCTTTCAAAGGCAGCTTGAACAATGCTAAAAAAAAAAAAGAGGTTTATACCCGAGGTCAGGCCCTGCAGCTTCCATCCTGTGCAAGAGCCCCTGGTGGAGCCGGAGATGGATCCATGGGATGAGCAGGATGGGATGTTCAGGCCTTCCAAGAAAACAGCTGAGCTGCCACTTCTCCGGTGCAGGGCACACACTCTGCTGAGGCTGCAGCTTCTAAAACAGGCCAGCTTAAATAAATAAATAAATAAATAAATAAATAAATAAATAGGTTTAAAATTGGCAGGTGGAACTTTGCATCAATTCACAGTGCTCGGCTACAGTTTTAAAGTGTATAAAACTATTGATCAGAAGCGAGGCAATTACTGCTGCCCGTGTTTACAGCCACGTGGAGGCCAAAAGGAGTTCTCACTGACCCATCCACACAGTTCCCATCCCCTCCTTCTGGGGAAAGAGCTCATGAGGAGGCTCCTCTGAGTGAGGTCACACACACTCCCAAGGCTGGAATCTTCCAAACCTGAGTCATGGTTAAATCATGGAAATTGCCAAGCTGCGAACAGATCTGGACATCCTACTTAACTGGAAGCTAAAATACAGGTGACCTGGGCATGTACCCCTGGTGTGCTCACAAATAATTCATCTCCAAAGGCTTCAAAAAAGCATCCTTAGAGTAATTACTATTCCCTGTCCTTTAGAAGAGAACTTCTTCAGGTACCTCCACACCTCCATCATTTTGAGCTGGGCCTTGAAACAGCTGTAATAATGAGAGTATTATTAGATTATTATTATTTCTAATCTCTATATATTAGATTATTAATAGCTGTAATTTAGGTGAGATATTAGGAAGAAATCCTTCCCTGTGAGGGTGGGCAGGCCCTGGCACAGGTTGCCCAGAGCAGCTGTGGCTGCCCCATCCCTGGAAGTGTCCAAGGCCAGGTTGGACGGGGCTTGGAGCCACCTGGGCTGGTGGAAGGTGACCCTGCCCAGGGCAGGGGGTGAGACTGGCTGAGCTTTAAGGTCCCTTCCAACCCAAACCAGTCTGTATTTCTGTGAATAACCCTGAGACTGAAGCCCAAGGCAGGTCAAAGCACAACAACCCCTCCAGCTCCCAGGCAGTTCCCCCCAGCCCTGGGAGGACCCCAAACCTGAGCCCTGGGGGTGCCACACACGGCTCAGCCTCTGCAGAGACCAACCCCGAGCGTGCACGACGGCAGGGGCAGCAAGTTTTGTAGAGAATAAATATCACACTTCAATTTCATGGTAACTTAGGAGGGTTTACTGGCAAATACCATGGCTTTTACATGGTTCTACCAATTACCCAGCAATTACACGTAACCCAGATCTGGAGGACACACGGCAGCCACCTAATGCATTCCTCTCTCCTGGAAAAGAAAAAAGCAGTTAATAGAAAACACTTTTTTTTTTTTTAATAATTATAAACCCTTCCCCAATATTCCTGTGTGACATTATTAAAACCCCATGTCGATACGAAACCCAAAGCAACGACTGCCATCCCATTAACGCATCAGTCGTTGGACGGTCGATGAAAAAATTTACTTGAAACTGCACCATATGTTGCTCCCCACAAAGTTTTATTATTCAGATTCGTCAGTTTGTACCTCAAACCCCCCCACCCTGTGCAATTAAATCCTGTTTAGCAGCGCTGACCCTCCGATTTGAACTCGTCATTCCTGCAGCTGGTTTGGAGTTCTAATGGAATTATTTAAATAAAGGAAACAAAATGTCTGTGAATTAACAGTGGGGTAACAGGGAGGTCTCTGTGGGGAAAGCCCTCCCAGCAGCGCAGCTCCTGTGCTGGAAGAGGAAAAAATAAAGGGGGGAAAAAAACCCAAAAAACAAAAACACCAACAAACCAAACCCAAAACAAAGAGTGCCAGCACATTTTAACGTGTTGCAGCATATTTGTAAACATCATTAATCACGGATTAGCAGATGGCAATGTTTAATTGCACCTGTGGAAGTGACAAGACCTCAAGGTTGATTACATTTACAAACCTGGATCGGGGCTGCGGCGCGGCGGAGGATTCCAGAGACGCCCCGTGGGCAGCATTCCCAGCTCCTGCCCCCTGCCCACAGCACCCCACACTGCTCCCTCCAGCTGTGCCACCCCTGCCCCCTCCAGCTGTGCCACCCCAGCTCCAGCTTGGCCACCGGAAAGGTGTTCCCTGTCCCTTCCAGCCTCCCGGACCTCTCCAGGCCCCAGGGATGGATCTGATGGGATGGGATTTTTTCAGTTGTGTTGACAATGCAAGCACTGAAGCAGAATGTGGGTAGAGCTGAGCTGTTGGCACAGCCAGAGCTCCCCAGGGCCGGCCTGGGGAGATGAGAACATTTGTGTTCTCCCTGGACTGAGGATAAAGCGGCGACAGCGCCCAACTCGTCTTCTGAACCAAGGAGGACAAATATTTTGCCACTGTGCTTAGAGACACTTTGATTATTGAGAAATCATTCTGGAAGGGCAATTAGTAAATTTTAAAATCAATTTGGTAAATAAGCCTCTGAAAGGAATCTATGACAAGCAGCAGGGAGGGAAGAATTGACTTTCAAATTACACACGCACATACTTTATTCATATCTAAATATCAAAGGGGCTCTATGTACAAACAGAAGTAATCAGGAAACACGTTTTGATCTTGCTGATGTACACACAAAATGACAATTAATGTCCTCCTTTATGATATAAAGCTGGGAGTTTTTTACAGTTACATTACAGGGACGATTATAGTCAAGCTTAGGGCTAAAAATAATGAAAGACTATAAAAACTATATTTTAACATTTAAAAATATCCAGGAAATTAACTGGAGAGGCAGGCAATGATCCAATTAATGGATTGCATTTATTAGATCAGGGGCAAGTCACACAGCACCAAGCTCCAGCTCCAGAGGTGGGAGAGTGCAGAGGTCCCCGTGCTCCTGATGGACAGGCAGGAATTTCAGGGTACCCCTCGTTCTGCTGGCAGAGCTGCTGCGGGCACTGAGGTTTCAAAGGTTTTTGGGAGCCTTCCAGAGGTAAAGGAGCTGTTCCATGGTTGCTCACCTGCCTCCTCGTTGAGGGGCTGAGCACAGACTGACAGCACCACACAAAGCCATGAGGTGCCTCCTCTGTCACAGTACTGCTCAAATTAATTAAAAAAAAAAAAAAAGGCAATAAAAAGGGAGAAATAGCAGTGAGATGGGAAATAAATATACTTACCTATGGGTCAAGAATAAAGAAGCAGCTTTACCCTGATCCCTGCTGCTCCAGAGGAAGGATTCAAGTGCTGAATCTTCGAATCTTTCCTCTGAAAAAGGAGCAAATCTGAGCCACGGGCACCCTCTGCTGGGGCAGCCACGGCTGGCAAGCAGCACCACGGGGCTGGCTGAGGCCTCCAGGCTCATTTCAGCTTTAAAAAAGAAAAAAAAGGGAACATTTATCCCCCAAAATGCATCAGCTGTCACCCCACACTGCACCAGTTCAGATTCGGGCATGACAGGACTGTTATGGAGCGACTTGGGGTTTGTCCTGCGTGGGCACAGCTCAGCATACCTGTCACCACACCAGGCATTCTCTCCATCACAGCCACAGCAGTGAGTCCTGGACACCTTTCAAGAGCTCCTTGTCCTGTCCTGTGCCCCATCCCGGGCACTTGGGGTGTCCCCCCGTCCCGCAGCTCCCACTAGCCAGACCCTCCCAGGGAAAAACCTCCACGTCCACAGACCAGTTTACAGACATCACTTAGCTCAAAGTCCTAATTAGTCACTCAGAGTGATTTACTCGGTCATTTGGAAGTGGGGGAGGGGGCAGACTAAGCAGAATTGTTTGAAATTATCCCTAAAGGGCACAGTAAATTAAGTGTTAATGAGGAATCCTATGCAAAGGGCCACAGTAGCTAAATAAAATAATTAAGGTGCTAAGTGATAACATTCTTTTGGTTCTCAGTAATTTAGCCAGTCTGGTTTTCATCCAGGATATCTGCAAATGAAGCCACCCCAGTGCCATCAGCAGGATGCTGGCGCAGCTCAGCATCCAGAAGAATCAGGCCCACCACAGAAAGGAAACCTTCCTGGAAAAAGATCCCTATTCCCACCTGAAGGAAGTGCTCTGCTAATCACACTGGATTTATATATGACACAAAATGCATCAATTCGAGTCTATACCAAACTTCACAGGAGCTTTATTTCCACGGGCTGTGTGTGTTTTTCCCGCAGTTTTCCAACAGTTCATATCCATCCCTCAGCGGGGCCGCACACCTGCTCCACAGCCAAGCACAGAGAAAGCACCTCCTCACGAGGAAGTCCCTGCTGAGGGTTCCAAAGCCCAGCTGGGCTGTCAGCAGCTCCCTCTCACTGCTGAGCGGGTGGTGGGCTCAGGGTGGGCACACGGCTGGGCTCAGTGGCAGCACCAGCCGAGCACTTTCCCCTGCAGCCCAAATTCTCTCCACAGCTCTCAGGTGATGCCCAGCGTCCCCTGTGCAACGAGCAGGAAGCTCACAGCCACCCCTGGGTGTTCTCCTGCCAAAAACTGAAGGATACAGCTGGCTGCTTTCAGGCCTGGCTTGGTCTCCCTTCCCTGGAGCTGCTCCTCCCAGGTGCTACCCAGGACAGGAGGTGTCTGCCCTGGGCACTAATCCAGCGATCTGGTGGCATCCTCCACAGCAAAGACGGAGCTCAGGTCAGTGGGGCTGTGCCTGTGACCTGCAGAGATGGTGGACACCCTGGGAATAGCTTTTCCATCTCCACACGGAGCAGAGCCAGGGAATGCTGAGCAGCTTCCCCCACCACATAAAGAGGATTTCAATCTCCATGCCTCCGTTTCTGGCTGCAGATGGAGTGCAGGAGGATACCTGTAGGAAAGTAAAAAAATAAATAAATATTGTGAGCAAGAAAACCATTCTGTGGGCCTGGATGTTTGATTTTTAAACACAGAAGTCTGAAGTTCAGTGCCTTTGTGCTCAGTGCTGCTCTTACCGGTGGCAACGGAGACGTTGAGTGAGTCGATGCCGGGGTGCAGGGCTCTGCCAGGGGGGATGGCCAGCATCCTGTGGCACAGGAGCTGTGTCTCCAGGGAAAGGCCCTCCCCTTCACTACCTGCAGGAGAAAGACACTGCTCACAGCTGCTGCCACGTCTCTGTCCCCCCCTCCTCAGGGGGGACTCTGTCACACCTACACCCTCATCCTCAGCTTGCCAGGAACCTCAGCAGCTCCCACACAGCAACAGCCAAGAGCTACCAGGGCTGAGACAGGCACCTTCCTACCTTCCCTCCCTGCATCTGTTCTCCACTATCAGGAGTGTTTTTGAGGAATGCTGTGCACCTGCACACAGCCCTGTCTGAGCACAAGGAGCCCCTGCACAAGCAGAGCTGTGCCAGCAGAGAGCTGCCCGTGCCCACGGGCTGCTGGCACTGGGACAAGGCAGGCAAGAGGCCACAGAACTGCTCTGGTCCAGCAAATCCCACATCCCTATTGCTAGTGACGGGCTCAGCCTTCCCAGCACACACAACCACCGGCGGGGTGCAACTTGTGCATGCAGACAGTTTAACCAGAGGCTTCAATTGATTAGTTGTTAAACCATCCAGCAGCCCTGATATGTTTGGGCTGATACACTGGTTGAAACAGAGTTGAAATCTATCCCAGGTCATTAGTAGTTGTTTGACTCACACTGTCACAAAGGGAAATGGAAAGGGAGAGGCTTTAAACAATCCTGTGCGCAGACAAGTGAGAATGCAGAGGGCCAGGGACCTCCCAGCCCGCTTGGCTCCCCAAAGAATTCTTCCACATTCATTATTTAGAGCTGCACAGACAGTTACACAGATGCAGGAGTAGCCAGCTCGCTCCAGAGACCTCTGGCAAAGCAGGCTCAGCACGTGGGAGCCAAACATTCCCCTCCAGCAGCCATAGCCTGACCTGGCTGAACCCCAGACAGGGTGACAGCAGGAATCAGAGCCAGGCCTCCCACGGCCCAACCTGCCTCTTCATCACTACCCCGTGGCTCTCCAGGGATGCTTGAAAAAAAACACCCCAAAAATAGCATCCTACTTTTTCCTGACTGAACATAGAAAAGTTTTACAACTTACAGTCATATTTGCCTCCTGAGCCTCTCAAACCACACTCTCTTGGGACTCTCCAACTGGGACAGCAGCAATTGCCAGAGGTGCAGTGGCTCCTGGAGCAATCCCCTCCTGTCCCTGATAAGGGTCTTACGATTCCTAATAAAGGCACCAATTTTGCTTCCAGCTTTTACAAAGCTTTTTATGGATCTAGCTGTTTAAAATAATTAGGAACCATAAATTCAGGGCAAAAAGGCTTGCACGGTGTGACACGGGGGAGGGAGTATTGACTGAACCAGATTAAATCCTGGTTTATACTGGTGAACAGAACACTTCCCACTAGAGATCTTTAACTTCCATCTCTTAGCTTTGCTCCTCACTGAAAGGCTTCAAAGCCCAGTGTTGGAGCTTGGTGAAATGATAAAACAGGTTTCCTGCCCCACTTTACAATCAACACCAGTGATAACTGCAGTTCCCCAGTGCAGGAAGTTCCAACCCAGCAGAGAAACACACGAAATGAGCATCTCCACAAAAAAAACCACCGACCCCGTGAGCAGCCTTAAACCCCGAGCCACAGACTGCAGGTCTGAGAGGAACAAATCACCCAGACACTCTTCTCCCTCAGCCATCCAAGTGCTCCCCATCTGTTCCTGCCCTCACCAGGCTCCCAGTCCCGAGGGCAGCCAGCCACCTCCAGCAGTGACTCCAGCACACACAGCATTAAGCTGGACTGTCCAAATCGCTCTCTGCCAAGCCAGCCAGGACGCCAGGAGGGGGAACTGGGAGTCTGCAAGCACTTAACTTACAAGACAATCTGTGTGGTGCCAGGAAGCTCACTCCCAGGCTGAATTATCTCCGCTGCTCCCTGCAGCTGCAGGAACGCTACATATTCAGATCTAGGACGTTTCTCCCTCAACAGCCTCAGCGCCAGATGACTGTAATGTTCAATTTTCTTCCCAGAGAAGAGTTAGTGCTCAGCAGAGAGTTGAAATCATTACTGCTGCAAGGTCCAGGAGCTCTCCTCATGCATCTACCAATCAGCCTCCCAATCTCCCCTGACAAAAGGATATTTGGACTTTTTTCCTGGAGAAATCTCTCATAACTCAAGGTAACGACGCCGCTGCCACTCTCACCCCCTGCCTTTCTGCGGGTGTTGGGATGCATTTCTTTGTGGCCCATCAGCAGCGCTGCCAGCCTGCCTGCTCCCTTTGTGACACAGCTCCACACGTCTCGTAGAGGTGCCAGATTTGCGGCACCGCCTTGTCAGGACTTCCAGGGGCTCAATAAACATTTTAATTAAAGGAATGTCCTCCGAGCCGAGACAACCACGGCACGGGGCGGGTTTGCAGCCCCTCCACAGCTCGTGGACTTCCAGGTGTGGAAGCTCAGAGTGGCCCCTGTGCCAGGTGACACGAGCTGGGGGGACACAGCACAGCCACACACAGCACTTCTGGGGGAGTTTCTGTCTCTGACTGCCACAAAAGCCATTCCTGCCCTTCCTTTCAGCTTCTGGGAGGCTGCAGGACCCCAAACTCTGCCCACAGAAGCAGCGTCCTTTGCCAGTATCCTCTGCACCGAGGGAGCAGAAGCCCTGTGGGAATTACCCAGGTCAGGGGCTGAGGGAAGTGGCACCCACTGCTCCCAGCAGGGAGAGGATACACCTATTCCTGCAGCCAACACCTCCTGCCTCCTCCTGGCTGTACAAAAACAACCACTGACTGCTCCCTGTGATGGTCCCTGTGCCCCAAAGCCCAGCCTTGCATTCAGACCACGCCAAACGAGAGCTCCTCGTGGTTCTTTATAATATATTCCTGTTTTTTTCAAGAGGAAACATGACAGAGCCACGACATGGCACTGCTCACCATCACAGCCCCTGCTGCAAACTGGGGCTCCCCCTCACCTCAGGGGTTCACCCACCCAGGAAATCCAGGCTTTGGGGCTCCAGGACAGGGTCCAAAGCAGCACAGAGCACAGTTCAGAACACCTGGCACCAAAACTGCCACCCAGACCCTCTGCAGCTGCTCCACTCCCTGTGCACCCACACAAACTGCTCGTTCCTGCAGCTCCTACTGGGAGGCTTCTCAGCTGCCCCTGCTCCTCTGAGTCCCCATTTCCCATGGGAAATGGGGACTCAAGAGGAGCAGGGGCAGCTGAGACCATTCTTTTCTTTTCCAGACAAAGTGTGACGTAACATAAGGGACCTGCAGTGAAACCTGCCCCTGGTGATCCCCTCCCACCTGCACTCCCAGCCAGCCCACAGCCCTGGAAATCCCAATACCTATGACTACAATAAGGGGTTTATCCCACTGAAATTCCAAGCAGCTGATGACAGGAACGTCTTCCACATCCTCAGGTTTGCTGACTGTTCCCACCACTTCCCAGCCTTCTGCAGTTTTAGCCTAGAAAAGGAAGGGAAACAAATATTCAAGTGTGGCCAATTTTTCAAGCTTAAAAAGAAAATAAGTCATGTATGAAAAGACACTGGTGGGGTTTTTTTTTACATTTTCAGTTAAGCTGACTGTTTTTTCTGTACTTTTCAAGGCATCCCTTGAATTTTTACCACCGAAGTCCTCCCACTATCAGCAGACAAACCTTGACTTGAGAAACCAACAACAACAACAACAAAAGAGTAATTTTCCTTCTGGCATTTATTCCAGTTCAGTAAGCAAACAAACAGCAACTGAAAAGCTTTTTTTTTTTTTTTTTTCTGCCCATGCAACAGTTCTAGGAAGGTTTTTTTTTTTTGCCAGGAAAGCATGCAAAAAGAGTAGTGTTAAACAAATTAGCATAAGGTTAATGCACAGAGCAATGCAGAGGAGGTTCTTGGGTGAAGGCTCAGCCACCACAAGCCCACAGTGACATCTGCAAACTCAGATGCCAAAATTCAGCTCGCACAAAAGGCAGGGCAGTCAGCACCTCATGTAACCAGAGACCCAAACTTCCCTCCTGCACCCTGGTGAAAAGAGCCTTAGTTATTTGTGTTGGAAATCCATTTTAACAATAAAAGAGCTGCTGCTTCTTGCCAGGTTCATTTCCTGGGAAACTGGCACTTTTTACTCGATGTTACATCAAATTTACTCCAGCCAGGCAATGCCAGGGGTGAGGCCCGTGAGTCCAGGTCCAATTAAATGATCTGCTGCAATGGCTCAAATTGTTAGTAATTCAAGCTTGATAGTAACAAAGTGATTCTTCCAGCTTTTCAATTAAATATCAATGTATTTGATGTATCTTTCATTTCACCGTCACCCAGAGCTCCAGCTGCCACAGACCCATTTCTAGCAGCAAGTGGGCAGAGTCCAGGCTCTCCTCTCCTCTCAAGGCCACACCAGATTGTGACAAGCTCATCCTCAGAGGGACACAGGCCCACAATACCCATTCACAGCCACATCCCTGGGTTTGTTTCAGTTTTTCCATGTGCATTCCCTTTCTTTTTGCAGCACATTCTGCAAAGGGCCCTATCTCATCTCATTGCATAGTAAAAAGATTCCCAGCAGCTCTCCAGCCCTGCTTTCCCCTCTATTCCCTGCTCCAAAGGCTGCTCCAAAGGCTGCCCAATGCTGCCATCGTGTGCCTGAGCCCTGGGATGCTGCCTCTGCCACGCTCCAGGCACAGCTCCAGTCTCCAGGGAGGGCAGGGAGACAGATCCCAGCACACTGAGCCCACAGCCCGAGTGTGGGAGAGCCACAGGGTTATCCTTCCACCACCAGCTTCCAGGAAAAACACCCCCACCCCATCCCCAGCCGATGGAATGGGGCAGGAGGGGGCTGTGCCTGTCACTGGTGGTCCCACAGCTCAGACCACTGGCAGCAAACAGGAGTGCACAGCGGGAACACAGACACTGCAAACAACTCAGTCATCTTCCTGATCCACACATGCAATGTTTGAGTTTTCTTGAAAGGAAAGGGGGGGAAAAAAAACCCCAGTGAATCGTTCTACCTTCAAAAAGCTCTGGAGATCATCTGTGCTGTAGACATCAAAGACCTCCACGGCTCCAGCACTGGCTTTGCTCACTATCGGAGTCAGGGGGCAGCTGCAAGGGAAAAACAAGGAAAAAGCATCATACAAGAGCAAAAAAAGGAAATCCAGGCGAATTTTTTTCTCTTTATTCCCTTCTACGGCCTCTGCAGCCCTACTCCAACCAGCCCACTACAGACCCCGCGCACCACAGGGTTGTGTTTTCCTATGGAGAGTAGGAGGGCTCAGGAATCAACCCAGGAAATAGGTCAAAGCAGTTCTGTGCAGATGGGACAACTGAAACACGAAATGGGTTAAAACTAGAAGTGCCCAGAGAGGGTTCCTTCCCAACCTGGAATACCACATCCCTCAGCCTGCCTGCGGAGCAGCAGCCACCCAAAACCCTGCTCCCCAGCTCAGCCCCGGAAAGCTCTTCTGATGCAGGCTGGAAACCCCTCTGCGAGCCAGCAGGGCAGAAAAGAGGGGCTGCAGGAGCAGATGCAGAGCCCAGTACCTGTTTCTGTGGCTGGTCACCACTCTGTCCACCCCTAAGAAGTACGCGGAGCGCAGCAGTGCCCCCAGGTTCATGGGGTCCTGGATCTGCTCCAGCACCAGCCAGATCACCTGCCGGTCCCCACTGGCTTCACCCCCCAAACAGGGCGTTCCGGCGTCCTCCAAACTCTTGAACCGCAGCGGGGTGGCCTCCAGACACACTCCCTGGTGGACCTGACCCCTGCAGAGCTCGTCCAGCTCTCTCCGCTGGACGTGCAGCACCGGCACCCCGCGGGCCGTGGCCTGGAGCACGAACTCGCTCATCACGGGCCGCCGGGAGCTGCTCTGCTTGAGGAACAGCCTGAACAGGTCCCTGCGCGCCTGGCTGAGCGCCAGGGAGCACGGCCCGACCCCGAACAGGATCTCCGAGCCCTTAGTCCTCTCCAGCCGCAGAGGCTTTCGCTCCATCCCTTTCCTGGCCCTGGGGAACTCATCCAGCTGGGACAGCCACAGCTCCCGCCCGGTCGCCGAACCCCGCCCGGCCCCTCTGTGTCCCGCCCGGGGGTGTCCCCGCGGGGTCCCCCAGGAGCCGCCAGAGCCGGGATGCGCTCCGGGGCTCCGCGGGAGGGATGCGGGGGGACCTTCCTCGGCCCGGCCCGCGGCTGGGGGCGGCTGCTCGCGGGTGGAGCGGTGCCGGAGCCCGCACGGCCACCGGAGCAGCTCCAGGGCGCGGCACACGCGGGGCATCAGCGCCCGCTCCATGGGCGCCCACGGGCCTCTCCAGGCGGCGTGTCCCGCCCGCGGGAAGCCGGGAATGCCGCCCACGGAGGGTGATGAGTCCCGTTCAATCCCCCGCCCCAGCGGAGCCGGCCCCGCACCACCCCCACAGCGGGACGCGCGCGGGGAGGGAAAACACCGCGCTCCGCTCCAGACTCGCCCAACACGGGCACGGGTTGGGAGGGGTTCCCGGCCCCGCAGGACCCGCTCGGGGGTTTCTCGGGACCCGCGTGGGGACCCCCGGGCGAGGCCGCCGCTCCCGCCCCGCCCGCTCCGGTTCCGGCGGCCGCGGGTCCCGCCCCGCGCGGCAGCGCCGTCTGGCGGCGGGGAGGGGAACAGCGACCCTCCCGCTAATGAACAGGAGCCTAATTAACCGCGGAACAGCTTTGACCGCCTAATCACGGCACTTACAAACGCTGGGGAAAAACAGCGAAGGGGCTGGCCCGGGTCTAGCCCGGGGGGTTTTAACACGAACGGTAAAATGAGCGTGTGAACGGCAGTGACATGCCCCCCTCGCCCTCGGTGGGGGTTTCTCCGCCACCCCGTTCCCAAAGGCTTCTGTGCTTGGACAGCCTGAAAGGGGACGGGGGAACAAAACGTCTTCAGTTAACAGGGATAATTCTGCCCCTAATCCAGTCCGGGTTTCCCCCCATTTCTGATCCCCCTTGCACAGTTCAGCCAAACCCAGCTCACCTGGGGAGTTCAGGGAGCCCCTCTGGAGTTGTGGCTCCATTTGAACGGGGGCAGGTGAGTCCAACCTCCACGGGTTATCCGTGTGACACCTGGACCCTGTTCTGCTCTAGAAAGTAATTATGTTTATTGCCATAAACAACCACAACGTTTCTGTTTGGATTTGTCACTAAGCAGAGGTTTAGCTGGGAAAAGTAAAAAGGCTGTTACGCCTGAACACAAAAATGACAAAAACCACGCCGCGAGCCACGGTGTGCCTCTCTTTTTATTCTTTATTTTACAGCTCACAATTAGAAACCTACTGATAAATTACACAGCTGATCCTCCCGTTTTGGGGGGGTTTCAAATGCCTCAAGGGTGGTTGGTGTCCCGTCTCATCCCAGGAAGGTGGCTGGAGGTGCCACGAGGCTGAACAACCCGCACCGAACCCTCCGCGGGCTGCGCTTCATGGGGGAGGTTAACGGGCAGCAGGGATTACCCCCTGGAAACACACCCTGGAAATGGAAAAATATACTGGACATACATAATTTCTCAAGACTTGCAAATGTTACAAATGTTCCTGAGGGGAAGGGAAAAAAAACAAACAAACAAACACAAAAGAACCCACAACGAAACAACTTGCAGGGCTGCGGGGCAACCAGGTTGTGTTTGCAGGGAGCAACTACCCAAACTGGCCCTTCTTGAGCAATTCTCTCCAAATCCTCCTTTCACAGAGAGATAAGTTAGGTCCCTCCTCAGCCACGCATTTCAACATCTGCTGAACTTTGCACACAGTTGCTGCCACCAATTCAGTGTTTCACCACATCCCTGCTCGGTTTTTTTTCCTTCTCAGAAGTTCCCAATTTCTAAATTTTTGATTTGTTTTGTTTTTTTGGCCTCCAACTCCCAGTTTAACTTCTTTCTCCTAAAAAGATGGCACACACACTGCACAGAGCACCTGCTGGATTTGCTCTGTGCAGAGAACTCAAAGAAAGCCACGGCCTCAACAAGCTGGAGGAGGGCAGTGCACTAAAGTCATGCAAGACTTTCACCCACAGTAAATTAAAAAGCCAAATCCAGAGAGGAGGCTCTGTGCACTTGTCAGTAGAAAGCGGTGACAGATGAGGAAGGGACAGAACACACCATGGGCATGTGTTGATAAACAGGAAAAAAAAAAAAAAAAAAGGGGGCAAATTGCCTTTGTTTTGCTATTCCGAAGGAACATTTTGCCAGTTTTCTCCTTGTATCCTTCCACAGCTGCTCACCTTTGGCACAAGGAATTTTTAGGTATCACAAGATTTCATTAATAATAATACTTCATGCAACACTCAGCACTTACACAGCGCTTCTCGTGGTCAAAGTGCTTTACAAAAGCTTGTGAGTCCTCACAACACCCCTGTGAGGTAGGTAAGTATTATTATCCCCATTTTACAGATGGGGAAACTGAGGCAGAGAGGTAAAAGTGACTTGCCCAAGGCTGCACAGGGAGCTGAACTCATGTTGTAGTGGCCCAATTCTGGCCTCCCTGACGGTGGGGTAACACAGATGAACTCCCAGAGATCTACTGGTGTAAGCCAAACCATCCAACCCACATTTCTCAGGCTCTCAATCCTCTGCTCTGACCAACTGACCATCCCAGCTCCACCTGAACCAACATGTGCCCTCAGAAACACTGCACAGAGTCCGGCAGGAGCAGGATCTGAAATCTTAAGGCAACGTGTCCAGCAGCTCCAGAGAAGGCTGGACACACACAGACCACACTGCAAAGAGTCCCAGACAACCCCAGTGGTCTCCAGCTCTGCACAGATCTGCTTTGAGGCCCGTCCTCTTCTCCCTCAACAGAGCAAACCCAGAGCAAAACACCGGGGCTGCACCAGGGTAGCACTAGCACGAGGTCTGGCCCAGCCCTTCCACCTGCTGCTTTGCAGGCAAACACCCCTACAAGTCCCTTTTCACTTCAGACACCTTCAGACAGTTCATTTCACTCTCCCTCTCTCTCCGGGTTTGTATCTCTCCTCATGAACAAACTCCCAGCATTTCCAGCTCCTCAGCACCAGCATTTCAACAGCACCAGACATCTTTCTAAGACTGATCCACGTTTCCAGAAAAGTGTCAATGCATGCAAATATCACACACAGAACATCGAGAGTGCTGGGAGATGATACCACGGGTAGAGGTGATCACAAGACAGCACACGTTTAGTTTTTATTAAAAATACCAAACAACTCACTCTTACTGTAACTATGCCACTGAGATTATCCTTCTAACCTGCACACAAGTACAGGTACTTTTCCTCCAACTATTTACCTATCATCTAGAAAAAAAAGGAGAAATATCAAGCACACACATTTATACTTCCTCAAACTTGGCAGGCATGATCCATGTGAAGGGGAAAGGAGGGGCGGGGGAGGCTGTATGCTGGGTTTAGGGCAGTGGAATACAAAAGAAACAGAAAACACCACATGCATCATCACCATCAGTAATCAACCTGATGAAAACAAACCCAAATATTAGATGGATTCATGTATGACATCCACTGAAAAATCTCAAACCCTAAGCACACTGAAGCTGGCAAACACCTTGTGCCACTTCACCTAGGTCCAGACACAGCATCAGCAACTGAGATCAAACAAACCTTGAAAAGAAAACAAAAGGAAGAATAAACCAGCCTGGAGACAACAATCTTCCACAAACCACTTCCCTGCATTATTATCAGATACATTTTACTCTTAAGCAGTTTCACAAAGGAGTGGGGGAGAAAAGAGACCCCACTACCAGTCGTCGTTTTTTTTTTTTTTCAAACTGACTCAGCACCAGCACCAGCTCAGAGAGAGGGAGAGAAAAATAATTCTTCAAACATGATCCTTGGTACTTGATTAAAAGGTTGCCAGCCAGCCTTTGACACCCTGGATCGCCAGGGGGTCCGAAGTGGAGTGGATGCAACTGCGCTGCTCGAGGGCCTCTGCGCCTGCTACGAGATCTGCTCCGTGGGCCTCATCTGTATATCTCCGATCTGGAAGAGACAACACAGGGTTTCACTGCAGCCCCCTGGAAATGCTGCACTGGGGAGATGGAGGCAAAGGTGAACGTGCCTGCTCTGCCTTTAGCAGGAGGGATAAAAGCTCAGATATGCACAGAAAAGGTGCAAGGGGGCACTGGCTGCAGTGCCACGGTTCACGTCTGCAGTTTGGTCCTGCTCCCAGACGGCCAAGCAGCAGCTCTGCTCCAGCAGCCACAGGCAGGACCTTTTATCTTTCAGCCACAGGCAGGACTTTTTATCTTTTTAGGCCAAGAAGGCCAGTCATCCCCACGGATGCAGTGTCAAGGCGGCCACGTCTCGCCCCAAGGAGCAGAGTTCGCCCCAAGGGGTTGTTCAGCCTCCCGTGATCAAAGTCTGCTTTCACAACAGGAGCTTTCATGTTGCACGTGGTAAACACTGACACTGCTCCTGCCTCCCCCTGGCTCCAGCTCAAAGCTGCTCACCTATTTCTTGTTCCAGGGGAGGGAGTCCCTGAGGAAGCACAGAAAACCCAACAATCCCACCCTGTCCCTCAGAGCATTGTCCAAACCCTCCTGGAGCTCTGGCAGCCTTGGGGCAGTGCAATCCCAGAGCTTGAGCAGTGCAATCCCAGACCCCAACCAGTGCAATCCCAGACCCTGGGCAGTGCAATCCCAGAGCCCAACCAGTGCAATCCCAGAGCTGCCATAAAGGAAGTGTAAACAAACGTGATCCCCACTAATCCCCAGCCCAGGCTCACTAAGCTCAGGGCTGACACAGTGGCTGATCAGCAAATGTCAGGGCAGCCCTCACCCCCCTCCACCCTCAGCCCCAGCCTACCTGTACATGGGGGGGGGCACTGAGGACATAAATGACAGCATTGGCCATGTCTTCAGCTTTGAGACACTGCAAAGACAGGAAAGGGATTCTCAGTCAAAGGGCCCTGCAGAAAGTTAACCACAAGATCACCCCTCTCCTAACCATCAATAATGAGTTTTGACAGTGTCACTGGGGCATGTCAGAAAGATGCAAGCAAGCAGGAAAAAAAATAATCCATTCAGAATTTGACAAAGGATGCGTCTGGTGCTGATAATTCTTCAATTGCCGTGGATAATTTCACTACTGGCACGGTAATTCTGCCAGGTCAGGTATTGCCATCCTTATCAAAAATTCCCAGGGAAGCACAAGGAATCCTGTGCCACCTGCAAGACAACACACTCTCTCCCATTTCTCCCTGTGCAGGAACGTTTACTCATTACATCTTCTCTGCAATAAAGAAATCACAGCCTGCAAAATGTCAAAGCTGACCGGTACTTATTTACAGAAGCATCAAAATAAAAAATAAAAGGGAAAAATACAGGGAGTTGGAAACTGAATCCAAATGAAAACCTACATGGTGTGTAAATACCAGTGCAAAATCTGAGGTTTGAGGGCTGAGATTTTGGGAGAGCTGAGGGCATCCTGGAAAGAACTGGGCACTCTGTGGAACCATTAGCCAGGAGAGAGACAGTTCAACTATAATCAGAGCCACTTCCCTCTGTGTCCACTTCTCCAAGTCCTACCCGAATGCTCTCATAGGTTGCAGCAGCTCTCTCGGGGTCATTATCATGGAGTTTAAAAGCAAATCCCGTTTCCACCAGTCCTGGAGATATACACTGGAAAAAAAGCAGAGCACATCCTAATAGGATTTGTAATTCCCCTTCAGTAAAACAATTAAAAAAAAAAAAAAAAGGAGACAAAACTTTTTAGCACTGAAAAAGACAAAAAACCCCATCCCTTTTTCTGTTGTTCTCCTTTCCTACTCATTTTTTTAGGGGAATAGTTGAAGTGAGCGGACTTTGCCCTAATGATTGTTGTGGCTCTGGGGAAGCACTGCTGGGGACTTCCCTCTTCGCGCCCCAGAGGGACAGAGAAGCAAAGAAAAATGTGGGAAAGCTGTGAATGAGAGCAAGCAGCCCAGCCTGACTGCCTCCCTCTGTTGATGCGACCCCCAGCATCACTCCCTGCCCATATTTTGTGCACCCAAAAAGCTTCTTCAATGCCCACCTTATGCACCCAAAGAGTTCCTCCCTGGACACAGCTGTGCCTTCTGAGCCCCAAACTCTGCCTGGGAAGGAGAAGGTGGCACGGGACAGTTGGCCACTGGTTTTGCATTCCCTTGCCTGTTTTCCAAAGGGAAAACCCACGGAGCCTGCCCCCAGTACTCACTGTGGCTCGTATGTGAGTCTTGGCCTCCCGCAGCTCCTGCCTCAGCCCCTCCGTCAGGGCTGTCACCGCGTACTTGGTGGCACTGTAAAAATGCACCACGGACTGGGGCACGACACTGTGGCCATTCATGCTGGGGAGAGAGCAGAAGGGGAAGTGCTGAGAGCTGGGAGGAAAGCAGTGTCCCAGCAGGGTACTCAAAACACCATCATGAACACACAGAGAGGTTGCGTGAGGAATTCCCTTCCCACGGGGAACACCCACCCCCACGGGCTCCTCCCCACGTGGCTGTTCTCTGGAGCTGGCCAAGAAGTTTCAATCTTCAGCCCTGCGCCATCACAAGTGGTTGGCGTCACCCTTTTCTCCCTGCTTTGGTCTTTTTTGCTTTAGACCAGCAAAGATTAAAACAGCGGTTTGAAAAATCAACCATCACAATCCTTGGAAAACCCCTCCTTGGGCACCATCAGCCCACTCCAAGGTTGAAGCTCCAGTGCTTAAATCCTCTCTATGATGCAGGAAAGAGGAGGAAGCCCCCACGGCTGATCCCACATCCCCCCTTATTTACCTGTTAATGTTAATTATATGCCCATCATCGATGTTTCTCTCCTTCATGGACTGGTAGGCCTCTCGGGTGCAGATGCTCACAGCCATCACATTGACCTGAGAGGGGAGAAAACAAGAAGAAATTAAGCCCAGCAGCCCTGCCTGGCACCTCTTGACTTGGCCCTTGCATGCCTGAAGCAAGGGGTGCAGGTTCCAGTCCCTCTCCCATGGCAATTCCCAACAGGAACACCAGCAGAGGGAAATGCACGTGCAGACACATCGTGAGCTGGGTCACGGGGGACAGGGGGCACAGACACCAACCTTTGTCAGACAGCCCCTCTGCCCACAGGCAGCACTGCCCAGCAAGACAAAGCTGGTTGTTCTGTCCAGCACTGAGCACGCTGGGCAGCTGGCAGGGCACTGACAGCAGGTAATTAGGTCAGTTAGTTAATGAGGAAATCCCCAGATCTTGGCTGTCAGAGCGCTGGGTGCTCAGAGGCACCGCCAGCAACGAGCTCCCTGGGCACAGACAGAGCCAAAGATCACGGGGAGAGCCACAGTGGGCAAGTCACCCTGTGGATGTGACAGCCACCAGTCTGTCACACTGCTGACATCTGCCTCAGCCCTACCTGGATAAGCCAAGGAAGAGAGGACATGGCAGTTTATCCAGTCCTTTAGCACAGGATCCAGAGCTTTCCAGGCTCTTGCTCTTTGGACAAGCACAGTTAAACTCGGTCCTATCACCTCCACAACGTGCCACCACTAATGCACAGCTGCCTCGAGCGTTCCCTGACCGTAAAACACAGAGTCAAAGCCTCCAGGAAGACAGATAAGGGAATTCTCCCAGCTGGAATAGCGGGAACAAGGCCATGTGGACAGAGAGGGACAGAGATGGGAGGGGGCTGGAGATCATCGCTGGGAAACTTATGAACAAGAACAGGGCAGAGTAACTGGGCCTGCCAGCACAAAAGGACAGGCAAGAGAGGCACACTGGCAGGGGGAGCAGAAAGTGAGAGGCAGAAAGGGATGGGGCTGAGAGATGCAATTACTGAGCAGCACACAAAGAGGAGTGGGGTCAGCAGAAGGATCTTCCGGTCACTGCTTTTGTCTCGGTCCTTGTTTCCCATTCATTACAGGAGCCCCTGCTTGTGGGTTTTGTCTTGGCCACACATAAACTGCCTGTTTAAGACGGGGACCCTCATCGGTCCGTTGTGGTCCTCTCAGCAGTAGGAGTAGGTTCACGTGAGACTAGTCGTGTCAGTATCGGTCTGTGGAGTCGGGGGACCTTGACGTCCCTGTGTCGGAATTGGACCCCACCCCTTAGGTGGACCCTACACGTTCCTTGTTTTACCCGTCTCCACCGTCGTCTTCCCCGGGGAGTCGTGTGGAGCAAAGCCCAGAGCAGGCAGGGCATGTGCAGGCTTTGGGATTTCATAGGAAGGTGGGAAGGGAAAGGGGGAGTAACTCACCCCAGCCTGATACAGGAACCAGTGAGGAGCCAATCCTTTTGGACACGGATCTGGGCAACTGCTGCTGTAAAAACCCCTTTGTGACAAGCAACATCCCCCTCCCCTCCCTGCCCCAGGAACCCACCAGGCACCACGTTTTTGGTGCAGTCGCTCCCCAATTCCATCTCCACAGGCCACTAGAGGGTAACATCAGCCCAAAGCCCGAGCCTGAGCCTGAGCCTGGCTCCAGCCTCGACTCACTGAGCAGTGATTCCCTGCGTGGGCAGAGTTGCAACACTTTGACAGCGACTGGCAAAGCAAGATGCTGATCAACAGCCACACGGGAAAGTCCAGAGCCCGTATGATAAAACACCATGGTACAACAAAACAACTGGCTGGAAAGCAGCTGAGCTGGGACCGCCTCCCTGCCTTTTCCCACTGGATTCTGGGGTGAAATCCCATTTCAAAACACGGAACAGGAGCTCAGGAACCCAAAAGCACTCCCGGGAAACGAGCAAGTCTTCGGGCTGTACCACCTCGAGGCTGTTGTTCCCAATCCCCACGCAAGACATCTGCCTGCCTCGTTCCTATTTTAAGAAAGAAAAGTCCAAAGGTCCCTTAGCAGGGATGGCCAGCACACCTGCACCCTGCCCCAGGCCCTCAGATCCCGTTCCTAGAAGTGCTGAGCATTTCACTAACCCAGAGTCAGCCTTTTCCAAGGCATCAAAACGAGTAGCCCAGCTCCAAAGCACATATGGAAAGGCAGGTTACAGAAAACACATCTCTGCACAGATGGTTTATAAAAGCAAGAAGAGCAGAGCCTGTCTGGCCAGTGAATAATGCCAAGGAGAATCAAACCCACTTGGTGCCTGGAGGAGCCAGAGGATGTGCTGCGGTGCTGTGTGCCCTGAACAGTGTAAGTGGAAAGTTCAGCCTGAGTTCCTGGCTGTAAAGGTCAGTGGGTAAAACGTGAAGGAGCTGTTCAAACCCCTGGAGTCCCTGTGTGCACAGCACCCAGCCCCAGCTCCCCCCTGTGCAGATCAGGGATGGCTGGAGGACTTTGCTACGGCCTCGTGTCAAACACAACCTCACAGAAAAGTGAGAAAACGGGGGGAGCTGTGAGCCAAGAGCTGGTGGGCTCAGAACCTGCCTGAGGTAGCACGTTCCATCCTGCTCCCACACCGAATTTCCTGGCTGGTAATGCTGGGCTCTGTGCTGCTGTAAAGCAACACATCCCCAACTCCTCACAGCAGGCTTCTGCAGCCCAGGGAGAAGCAGCTCCCCCCTTGGGAATAAACACCAGACAACAAGGGACTAGAACATCACAAAAGAAAAGGAATAAGCAAATAATATGTGTTTTACTGTAGATGTATAGCAAGAATATGGATACTGAGAGGGCAGCCTGGAAGGAGAGAGAGCCTCAAAGCTCATAAAAAATGCATGGAAACAAAAATCAATTTACCAAAAAGAAAAAAAAATGCCTTTAATTTAAGGCCCTAATGCCTCCTGAATCGATAGATTGACAGCTGCTTAGGAGCTTTTCCCATCTTGCAGCCCAGGAGTACACTGGAACTCTCCAAAGGCACCTCAAACCGTGCTGCTCTCTAACACCTTTCTCCAAGGAACCTTTGCAAGAAGCCTCCCTGCTCCCACACAGCTCTGCAAAGCCCAGTGGCCCGTGAAAGGTGCTGGCAGCCTTCCCCCATCCCGACCCTCTGAGAGGAATGGGCCTGCAGAGGGTTTCCCTGGGGCTGGCATGGCACAGCAGGGAGAGCTGTCACTGCAGATCCCTCCCCAAACCCACTGTCACTGCAGACCCCTCCCCAAACCCACTGTCACTGCAGACTCCTCCCCAAACCCCACTGTCACTGCAGACCCCTCCCCAAACCCACTGTCACTGCAGATCCCTCCCCTGNNNNCTGTTTATCTGCCCCTGGGAGTAGCCAGGCAACACCAGGAGAGTCGTCATCCTCATCCAAGTGCACTCTGATCAGCACAGTCATAGCCAGACACCTCAGCCCCCTGGAACTGCAGGGACACAGCCTTAACCTGGGGTGGGGAATCCACCTGGGATGTGCAAGGAACAAAATGGGCAGAGGTGGCAGCAGAAGGGGCCCCTCAGCACCGGAGCAAAGCCCAGAGCAGGCAGGGCATGTGCAGGCTTTGGGATTTCATGGGAAGGTGGGAAGGGAAAGGGGGAGTAACTCACCCCAGCCTGATACAGGAACCAGTGAGGAGCCAATCCTTTTGGACACGGATCTGGGCAACTGCTGCTGTAAAAACCCCTTTGTGACAAGCAACATCCCCCTCCCCTCCCTGCCCCAGGAACCCACCAGGCACCACGTTTTTGGTGCAGTCGCTCCCCAATTCCATCTCCACAGGCCACTAGAGGGTAACATCAGCCCAAAGCCCGAGCCTGAGCCTGAGCCTGGCTCCAGCCTCGACTCACTGAGCAGTGATTCCCTGCGTGGGCAGAGTTGCAACACTTTGACAGCGACTGGCAAAGCAAGATGCTGATCAACAGCCACACGGGAAAGTCCAGAGCCCGTATGATAAAACACCACGGTACAACAAAACAACTGGCTGGAAAGCAGCTGAGCTGGGACCGCCTCCCTGCCTTTTCCCACTGGATTCTGGGGTGAAATCCCATTTCAAAACACGGAACAGGAGCTCAGGAACCCAAAAGCACTCCCGGGAAACGAGCAAGTCTTCGGGCTGTCCCACCTCGAGGCTGTTGTTCCCAATCCCCACGCAAGACATCTGCCTGCCTCATTCCTATTTTAAGAAAGAGAAGTCCAAAGGTCCCTTAGCAGGGATGGCCAGCACACCTGCACCCTGCCCCAGGCCCTCAGATCCCGTTCCTAGAAGTGCTGAGCATTTCACTAACCCAGAGTCAGCCTTTTCCAAGGCATCAAAACGAGTACCCCAGCTCCAAAGCACATATGGAAAGGCAGGTTACAGAAAACACATCTCTGCACAGATGGTTTATAAAAGCAAGAAGAGCAGAGCCTGTCTGGCCAGTGAATAATGCCAAGGAGAATCAAACCCACTTGGTGCCTGGAGGAGCCAGAGGATGTGCTGCGGTGCTGTGTGCCCTGAACAGTGCAAGTGGAAAGTTCAGCCTGAGTTCCTGGCTGTAAAGGTCAGTGGGTAAAACGTGAAGGAGCTGTTCAAACCCCTGGAGTCCCTGTGTGCACAGCACCCAGCCCCAGCTCCCCCCTGTGCAGATAAGGGATGGCTGGAGGACTTTGCTACGGCCTTGTGTCAAACACAACCTCACAGACAAGTGAGAAAACAGTGGGGGGGGTTTGAGCCAAGAGCTGGTGGGCTCAGAACCTGCCTGAGGTAGCACGTTCCATCCTGCTCCCACACCGAATTTCCTGGCTGGTAACGCTGGGCTCTGTGCTGCTGTAAAGCAACACATCCCCAACTCCTCACAGCAGGCTCCTGCAGCCCAGGGAGAAGCAGCTCCCCCCTCAGGAATAAACACCAGACAACAAGGGACTAGAACATCACAAAAGAAAAGGAATAAGCAAATAATATGGGTTTTACTGTAGATGTATAGCAAGAATATGGATACTGAGAGGGCAGCCTGGAAGGAGAGAGAGCCTCAAAGCTCATAAAAAATGCATGGAAACAAAAATCAATTTACCAAAAAGAAAAAAAATGCCTTTAATTTAAGGCCCTAATGCCTTCTGAATCGATAGATTGACAGCTGCTTAGGAGCTTTTCCCATCTTGCAGCCCAGGAGTACGCTGGAACTCTCCAAAGGCACCTCAAACCGTGCTGCTCTCTAACACCTTTCTCCAAGGAACCTTTGCAAGAAGCCTCCCTGCTCCCACACAGCTCTGCAAAGCCCAGTGGCCCGTGAAAGGTGCTGGCAGCCTTCTCCCATCCCAACCCTCTGAGAGGAATGGGCCTGCAGAGGGTTTCCCTGGGGCTGGCATGGCACAGCAGGGAGAGCTGTCACTGCAGATCCCTCCCCAAACCCCACTGTCACTGCAGACCCCTCCCCAAACCCACTGCAGACCCCTCCCCAAACCCAC
>NW_020955328.1:1882910-1890295 GCF_003031625.1 Empidonax traillii
GTGTCAGAGTGACCCTGAGCCTACAGCTCTGAGCAGCTCTTCCAACAGTCACGTCCTTCCCTTCACTAGGACAAGCTCTCAGAGCTGCTGGAGGTGCCACAAAGGATTACTCAGTTCCACTCCTGCACCTATGAGGATAACACTTCCATGCACAGGAGAGGAAATCACCTCCTGGTTCAGCAGCTCACTGGCCAGAGCTGCAGGAAGGGCCATTGCAAGGACACACAAACTGCCCCGGGGTCCCACAGCTGTGGCTGCCACTGGTACGTGCAGAGAAGGGCCACCCCATAATGACAAAAAATGGTGAAGTCCCAAAAAGATGCACAGCAGCACCTCAGGACAGGGAGACCCAGGGAAGAGGTGCTGCTTGTAAATGGGAAGGACCATTTTCTCAACTCTAACCAGATTATGGGCAGAAAATCAAGCCCTAAAGACAAAAAAGCATTACAGCTTTTTAAGCCAGAAAGAATCTGCCCATTTTACAACCCGCTGCTACAGCTAACGGGATTAGCTACAAAAGCCAGCGCTTGGCATTCGATTTCCTGTTTTACTGAATTAAAAAAGAGTGAGGTTCGCCACCCTTTAGGAAGCCAGTGAGCTGAAGGGAAGAGGTACTGAGGTACTGAGTGTTTCCACACTCCAGGGTGAAGGCTCAGCAGGGCAGGACATCTTTCCACTTCCCAAGCAGCAGACCCAGGCTGTGTCAGAGCAGGCTCAGCTCTGCACACGCAGAATGAGTAGATGGGACAACGGCACCAGAAGAAAAAGAACTGTGGCCCAGCCCCCCCTCCCTCAGTGGCACTACTCACGTCTATCATGGTCCGCCAGCCCTCCGTCTTCCCCGAGAGCAGGGGCTCGGGGCGGGCCAGCCCCGCGTTGTTGATGCAAACATCGACCCCCTGGTGGAGGGTCTTGATGGCCGAGAACATGGACAGGATCTCCTCTTCGTTGGAGAGGTCACACTTGTACGGGATGAGGGTCCCCGGGTAGCCGGCGCTCTGGCACTCAGCTGCCAGTTTCTAGGGAAGAGAAAGGAGGGAAGAAAACAGCCATCAGCCTCCTCTCCTCGTGGAGCAGCTTATCCAGCCCTTCCCTAAAAAACACACCTCGGGGCTGACAAACCACGGCCGGCTTTGCATGGGCCGGGATTAAAAGCAGGCACTGGGGGAGAACCACCATGGTGCTAATTGACAAAAAGGAAATATCGATATCCATGAGAGGCTGGGCGCTTCGGCCTCCACCTTACTGAACCTGAGGACACCCCCAGTGCTCGTCCCTCGCCCCAGGCAGCGCAGCTGCCAAACCAAAGGTGAACAGTGCCGGTAAAACACAACCAAATCCCGCCGTGGCACCAGGCTGCAGGTCTGCCGGGCTGCTGCACCGACAAGGGACGTGGCAATCCCATGCCTGGGCAATTCCTCATCAGCCATTTCCAACAATTCCTCCAAACATCCCGATCTTTCATCAGACTGGGTGATGTAAAGCAGGGGAGAGGCAGGAGCTGCCGCTGCCCGCCTGCGTTGAGGACGCTGCAGCCACCACCCCACACCCTCCTGGAGGATGCCCTTTACCCCCTGATGCTAATGAGAGGCAGCATCTCATCCCTGATGTGTCACATCGGCGACAGTGACAGCTCCCCACGCCAGGAGAGAGCCACATGATGTCTGGCTCCTGCGGAGGGATGGACTCTGGCTACAAACGTCCACCAAATCAGCCGAACGCCGTCGCCCACGGCGCTGTCACCGCCGTGACATTTCAGCGGCTGCAATAAAGCTCTGCTCCTGCCACGGGCGGCTTTCCCGCTCCTCCCAGCTCCTCCCTGCATTCCAAGGACTGCCGATTCACCGCCTTTCACGAAAGGAGGAGCGAGGCCCAGCACAGGAATCTCCTGGCTGGAAGCAGAGGATGCCAGACAGGGATTGCACATGAAGAACAGCTCTGGGCTCAGAGGGCAGGGACAGAGACTGCAGGAGCTGCAAACCCCCTCTCTGTGCCCCAAGCGTGTTCATCTGAATTACTCTGTTGGGTAAATGATTTTCAGTGTTTCCCAGTAGCTGAGCCCCCCCCAGAGCTGGGCCAAGGCCCTGAGCAGTGAGTTTAAGCTGTTCTGCTTTGCCTTTCCCAGCAACCCACACCTTGCAAGGACCACAAGCCAAAAACCAGCCCAGCTCTACAGCTCTGCTCCAGGTTCCGCTCTCCTCTCTGATTATCAGATCAGGGGAGGCACTGCAGTAGCACAAGAATGATTATTATTGCTCTCACAGCGCCGAGCGAGAAGGGGACGGCCACGCCGAGTTCAGCTGGAGATCGATCCATCCCAGCAGTGTCGGGATCCCCAGAGAGCTCCGCTCAGGCTGAGCTAGACAATATCTCTGCCCGAACAAAGGTGCCCCAGGGACTGAATCCTACCTCTCTGTGCCCCCCCGGGGCTGGCTGCACTTTGCTGCACACGCAATCGTGTTGATTTTGTGCTGAGAATGGTAGAAAAAATATATTCCTTTCTACAATCAAGAGTACAAGCTTGAAAAAAAAAAAAAAGACAGGTGGGGGGAAAAAAATCTGCAAAAGCAGCACTTAGAGAACGAAAAGCAAGGTGCTAAACCACTCCAGGGATGGGGTCTTGTTCCTGCAACCTCCTCCAACCTGAGCCTCTCTGTGTGCTCTGGACAGCTCTGTGGTGCTGGAGCTGCCCATCCTGTTCTCCCAGTCAGTCTCCAGATACACCAGGAGAAAGGTCTTTCCCCCTCAGAGAAAGGCTCCCCTGCCACAGCTGACCAGGGAAATCGAGGATCTCTCCAGATCCTCCTTCTCCTGCCTGGTGTCTCTCGCTGCCTCAAACGAGACTCAACACAGGGCTCCTTTCATCTCTCAGGCTACACTTGTGTTAACAAATTCTCTTTGAAAACCAAGTGCTGAACACCATCGACATCCAGGGGAGCTGAACAGTGCTTCAACCATCCAGAGATAAAGAGTCATCACGGGCTCTTCAAAGAAACATCAACTGCAGGCAAGTTTTCAAGAGACTTATGAAAAGCCACTCTCTGAGCTGCAGAGCTTGCAGGTTTGTTTTTTTTTTTCCAGAGCATCCGTTAAAGTCACTCAATTAATTCTCATTTCACTTTGAGCACACCACACACAGGGAGGAAAGGAAAAAAAAAGCTGGTTTTCCACATTTCATAAACAATTGGAGAGTCCCCATGTAATGCAACACCAGTGCAGAGAAGGTCAATGAACCACCAGCAGCTGGAGATGAAAGTCTGAAATACAACCTGAGCATAGAATCACAGAATGCTGGCTGGGAAGGGACCTTAAAGACCATCCAGTTCCACCCCCCTGCCACAGGCAGGGATGTCTCCCACTAGACCAGGTTGCTCCAAGCCCTGTCCAACCTGGCCTTGAACACTTCCAGCTTCTCTGTCCCACACCGTTATCACTGGATGCTCGGAAATGGGCAGCCAGGAGCTGCTGCTGCTGGTCCAAACCGGGATAATGCCACATAGAGAAGAAACATTTGATCTGGAGCCATGGATGCAACCCCTCAGCCCTGCAGTTCTGCTGTGCTGCCCAGTCTGAAGGGATGTCTCGCATCCAGGGGATGGTTTTGACACCTTGAGGCTCCATCAGTTCTCCCCAGAAGGGGTTAATGCTCTTTGTGCACATGACACTTGAAAGGGGCACAGTGCCTTGCATCTACATTCAGTCTTGATAAAACAGGTTCATAAAACTAATTGATATAAAAACATAAAGGGACTCTTGAGGGGAGGGGAAAAAAGACAAGAGTCACGTAGGGCTTGATTTGGCAAGCCATCCCATTAACTTCAGACACGTTCAGCTCAGAGAGATCAAAGCCAGGAGAAACCATTAGGTAATTTTTAATCTAAGCTGCCATTCATCACAGGTACTTGCATCCTACTGATGGAGCTTGTGCTCAAATACAGAACTGCACCAAGAAACCAACTGGAAAAGCACCGAAGTCACCCCAATTACTTGTGCTATCCATAGGAAATGAAGGAGAAAAATCCTAATGAACAGCATCACAGCTGTGGAAGAAAACTGGGGGCTTACAAACCCTTTCATTTCACTGATTGGCAAGTTTGAAGCTTCTTTTAATTAAGATTTAATAACAGTACAGCAGCATAATAGAGGAAGAGACGAACAGTGAATAAAGCACTAGGCTGGGGTTTATTTCCACGGTGCTCTGTGGGCAAGATCCAGAGCTGTGTCCCCACTGTAAAATGGAGATAACCACACTGAGCCCCCTCCTAGAGCTGTGGGTACCTGGGGCTTTTGGCCCACACATGATCCAAGGAAAAATATTACCTCACACTTCTTCCCAGGCACTGGAGCCACACTCCTGTTAAACGAGGTCCAGTCGAGCAGTCACCTCTTCCCAGAGCTGCCAGCTGTCCCCTCACCCTGCTCCACACTCAGCTGCTCTTTCCAAGCCCTCTCTGCTCCCTGCACGTTCTCAGTAGTTCAACATCCAAGACTGTGTTTTCCCTAGCTCACTTAATTCTCCATTTCCAGTGTCACCCACGAGCCCAAATGCCCCACTGGCGCTGCCTGGAGGTCCCTGCTGCCTTTAAGGCACTCACACAACCTCTCCCTACCTCAAGGCTGAAGGCACCTTTTATTTTTTTTCCTGCTTGCTCAGATCACGTTGCTACAGCCTGGCGTGGGGGAGGAGGAGACACCGCTGCCCGATGACAGCTCATTAGAGCAATATCTCTGCCTCCCTCTGAGGTACCACTGCCCTAAACCCAGCCCCACAGGAGCCAGGCTGCTCCTCAGCCCCAGCCTCAGCCTGCACAACGCAGGTTCCCACCTAACCTGGCACGTGGACGCTTCCCTTGCGTCCCCAGGCAGCCCCAGCGCTGTGCCTGAGGCTGGAGCTGCTGTCCTGGGGTTCCTCCAGTCCTGGGGTTCCTCCAGCCCTGGGGTTCCTCCAGCCCTGAGGTTCCTCCAGCCCTGAGGTTCCTCCAGTCCTGGGGTTCCTCCAGCCCTTGGCCAACAGTCCGAGCATCCCCGCCTGGACCGGCACCCGCTCCACTGATGGATTGCCAGGGCAACCTCCAGACACACAGCTCGGAGGGCAGAGCTGTGGCCTGACACCCTCAGATCACGGCACGTGCCTTGTGCCACCTGCACCGCGCTCAGGGAGTCGGGGAGGATGAGTTCTGGGAATTCAATCAAACTCCAGCTGCTCTGGCAGCAGGGAAGCTCTGAGATGCCGAGGTGTGATCAGAGGTCCATGGAAACCAGGGATACCCTGAAGATCTAAGGTGTGAAGGTCCAGGGTGTGACCAGCCCATATCCACCCTGAATAACGTATATAATTGAGTATTATCAGGAAATCAGCACGTAACCCACCCTGAACAACAAACAGAATCAAGTCTGCCACCATACAGGGTGAGGAAGACTTGGGAGCACCCCGAGGGTACCCAGGACTCATTCCCAGCTGACATGAGCTCACTGGGGGACTCATCCCTGCCCAGCCCCAGCATCCTGACAAAGCAGCAGCAGATGACAACCCACCGCTGAGCTCCGAGCTCGGGGTCCCAGGAAGACCCACGGAGCGGGACCGAGTCCCCGCCTCGGTGTGACCATCGCTGTCACCCCCGGAGCGCACCAGAAGTACCAGAACAGCAGGTCCCCGACGTCAGAGCGCACGATCGGCCTCTTCTCCTCTCAACACCCCTTGGTGTGGCCCTGGCCCTGCTCCAGAGCTGGCAGAGCCGGCTGTTTTCCCGCTCTCCCAGCCCCATCCCCGCGGGATCGTCGCCGTGTCCCGCCGCTCCCGGCCTGCGCGCGTAATCCCAGCGAATCCTCTCGGAACAGGCAGATTAACTCGCGCCGGGAAGGGGCGTGGGCCTCTCCCCCACCAGCCCCAAAATCCAGACCACAGGTCCTGGCTTTCGATCCAGCCCAGATTTAGGACCCACGGACGGGCCCCACGGGGGTTTCCCGCACGCCCCGGCCCCGCAGTGGGAGCAGAGCGGCCGGGATGGGCAACTCCACGGCCTCACAGCTGCAGGGGCTGTGATTAAACATCTGCCCCAACACCAACGCCGCTCACAGCCACCAGGGCTAATCCCCAGCTAAGCTGGGCAGAGCTGCTGCTGAGCTGCGGGAGCACAACGGGGAGCTGGAGGAGCAAGGCCAAGGGTCCTTTGCCCCCATTCTACGGACCCAGCGTGGGCACAGACCCACCTGGGGCTGACCAGGGCCAGTGATGGCATTGCCAGCCAGGAGATCACCCTTAACACCTCCCAGGATGAGGGTTACAACTCCAGCACAGCCACTGCTTTCTGCAGAGTTTAAAAGTATTAACAAGTCCCGGGAGAACGATCATCATATTTTGTCCCCAACACTGTGACAGGTCCTTTCAGATCCCCCTGCTCCAGGATGCTCTCCATCAAGCCTAAACACAGCTCTTCCACGTCCAAAACTGCTCCAGCACAACCCTCCCACCTTCCCAGGGCAGCTGCCAGGTTTTACATGGGGAAACTGAGGCGCGGGACAGCTCCTGGATCTGCCTCGTTCCACAGCAGAACACACACCCCAGCCCACCCCAGCCCATCTCCAAAATCCCAGGAGAGCCTCAGTTATTTGCTTTTTGGGCTGTGAGCATGACATGCCCTGGCACTGCTGCTCTGCTGCAAAGCCCAGTGGAACAGAGGAGCAGAGGAGGGGGGGCTGCTGCAACAAGACCTTCTTAAAGCACATTTTGGGGGGAAAAGGGGATGTTCTAACCTGGTTTAAAGCCAGCCCTTCCCCCACGTGCCTGAGGAAAACCACGGGGACAGCAGAGCAGTTGTTCCCACCACTCAGGACAGCAATTATTGGATCTCTCCTGTTTATCAGAAAAGGATCTGGTCAGGGACAAGTGGCAATAAAAGCACCTGAGAGGCCTCGAGTACCCCCTACCCCTGAGGCAAGGCCTTGTCAAACACAAAACAAGCCCTTCCAGAGGCCAAGGAGATTCTGAAGGTCATTCATTACGTAGGGACCTGCCTTGGGATTATCCTGCCTGAAGAGAGGTGAAACCTGTGTTTTTGGGAACACCCCATGAAACCCATCCCTGGCTGTGGGGCAGAGGGACAGACCCCCCCAGGGACAGCCAGCACTGCAGGGACATCCACAGTGCCACCCCACTGACAGACACCCACAGGGGGAGGCCAAAATGTCACCAGGTGACCTCTAAACCACGCAAGCAATTAAATCCACATTCACCTACCAAGAAACAAGCAGTTGTTAATCAACTGCTCGGAGCATGGAAGGGTGGAAGGGGTAAGGAGCCTCCTTTGCACCTTTAGCCTGGGCAGTGCCGCGTGGGGGTGGCCAGAGAGCCCCCCAAGGGCTGCTCAGGATGCTCAGAGCCCACG